>NC_057801.1:42522620-42527540 GCF_018294505.1 Triticum aestivum | reverse complement strand
AAAGAAAGAAAGAAAGAAAGGAGGCGGGGGGGGGGGTGGATGGAAAACGGGGGAGAAGAGAGCTAGGGTTTCGCCTCACGTGGGGTTGGTGGGGCAGGCGAGGGGTGAGGGCTGCCGTTGGATCCGGGAGGATCCAACGGTGTTTCGTGCATGATCCGCTTGTCTGGTCCACGGACCAATCAGAACGCAATACAACATTACGACCAACTAAATTGGTCGTGATAGATTTAGAATAAGATGTTAAAATCATGTAAGCTATTTTATGATCATAGAAATTCAAAAAATAAAAGACCTTCTCATTGTGTCACCAATTGTGAACTACCTTTTAGGAAAATAACAAACATGGAATGGCAAACAATGTTGCCTAAGAAAGTTTTCATTTTTTTTGCACAAAAAAATCATTTTTCATTTTCCGAGTGCCCAAAATGGGTTTTTTTGTGAAGGACCTACCAAATAATTGTTGCAAAATTGGACCAAATCAATTTTCTAAAATACTAGGACATATTTAATGCACAATTGACAAAATGGTTGGGTGTAAAAAGTTTTGATCCACCTCTCGTGAAAAAGACAAATTTCCACCGATTCAGCTGGAAGCGGGTCAAATTTGAACTGCAGCTCCCTCATAGTTTGCTATTTATTTTTTCGAAAAATCATTTCTATGTACATAAGTATCTATTTAATCAGAGAAACACCAAAAAAATTCCAAGATTCAACCACTAGCTAGGAACGGTCATTCCCGCTGTTTTGACCACATTTTGAAACGGGAATTAAAAATTCAAAATAAATCAAAAAATTAGAAAACCTTCGCATTGTGTCATTATATGTGACCAAGTTTGCAGGAAAAATAATAAACTTGTAATACGATAATTATTTTTAAAAAGTGTTATCAGAAATGAGCTATCATGCGTGAAGATTCATGGCTTTCAAGCCAAATGATCAATCTTATAGCCACATTCATGGCATAGTTTGTTCAAATGATCTCATATTGTGCACAAGGGTACATCTTGCAATTCCAAACAATGTTGCCTAAGAAAGTTTCATTTTTTTTGCCCTAAAAAATCAATTTTCATTTTCCGAGTGCCCAAAATGGTTTTTTTTGTGAAGGACCTACCAAATAATTATTGTAAAATTGGACCAAATCAATTTTCTAAAATATTAGGACATATTTAGTGCACAATTGACAAAATGGTTGGGTGAAAAAAGTTTTGATCCACCTTTGGTGAAAAAGACAAATTTCCGCCGATTCAGTTGGAAGTGGGTCAAATTTGAACTGCAGCTGCCTCATAGTTTGCTCTTTATTTTTTTCAAAAATCATTTCTAGGTACATAAGTATCTATTTAATCAGAGAAACACCAAAAAAATTCCAAGATTCAACCACTAGCTTGGAACGGTCATTCCCGCTGTTTTTACCGCATTTGGAAACGGGCATAAAAAATTCAAAAAAATCAAAAAATTGGAAAACCTTCGCATTGTGTCATTATATGTGACCAAGTTCCCAGGAAAAATAATAAACTTGTAATACGGTAATTATTTTAAAAAAAATTTATCAGAAATGAGCTATCATGCGTGAAGATTCATGGCTTTCAAGCCAAATGATCAATCTTATGGCCACATTCATGGCATAGTTTGTTCAAATGATCTCATATTGTGCATAAGGGTACATCTTGGAATTCCAAACAATGTTGCCTAAGGAAGTTTTCATTTTCTTTGCACGAAAAAATCATTTTCCATTTTCCGAGTGCCCAAAAGGAGGTTTTTTTGTGAAGGAACTACCAAATAATTGTTGCAAAAATGGACCAAATCAATTTTATAAAATACTAGGCCATATATAATGCACAACTGACAAAATGGTTTGGTGAAAAAAGTTTTGATCCACCTTTGGTGAAAAAGACAAATTGCCGTCGGTTCAGCTGGAAACGGGTCAAATTTGAACTCCAGCTACCTCATAGTTTGCTCTTTATTTTTTCCAAAAATAATTTATAGGTAAATAAGTACCTATTTAATCATAGAAGCACCCAAAAAATTGCAAGATTCAACCACTAGCTAGGAACGGTCAAGCCCGCCGTTTTGACCGCATTTTGAAACGGGCATAAAAAATTCAAAAAAAAATCAAAAAATTGGAAAACCTTCGCATTGTGTCATTATATGTGACCAAGTTTCCAGGAAAAATAATAAACTTGTAATACGGTAATTATTTTAAAAATCTATTCTCAGAAATGAGCTATCATGCGTGAAGATTCATGGCTTTCAAGCCAAATGATCAATCTTTTGGCCACATCATGGCATAGTTTGTTCAAATGATCTCATATTGTGCACAAGGGTACATATTGGAATTCCAAACAATGTTGCCTAAGGAAGTTTTCATTTTCTTTGCACAGAAAATTCATTTTTCATTTTCCGAGTGCCCAAAAGGAGGTTTTTTGTGAAGGAACTACCAAATAATTGTTGCAAAAATGGACCAAATCAATTTTATAAAATACTAGGACATATATAATGCACAATTGACAAAATGGTTGGGTGAAAAAAGTTTTGATCCACCTCTGGTGAAAAAGACATATTGCGGTCGATTCAGTTGGGAACGGGTCAAATTTGAACTGCAGCTGCCTCATAGTTTGCTCTTTATTTTTTCCAAAAATAATTTCTAGGTAAATAAGTATCTATTTAATCAGAAATACATGGTTTGATGGTGAGACATCGAGGTTTGGATGGTGGCCGAGGGGCCCAACTCTAGAGCGCGTAAGCTCGCATGCCCGCCGCGTGGTCACCGCGTGACCGTGGCGTTGCCATGTGTTCTGGGCAGCCTAGGAATGTCTAGTGGGTTGGGCGCTCCCCAGGTAGGTGCTAGGAAGAAAATCACAACATAAGATTGTCACGAGGAGACCGATCGATACTCAGACATGAATAATCAGCCAAGTGTTTGATTTGCGGTACAGGAAATGCACATGGCTAATGGCGTGAGTTTTGGCTGAGGATGATCAGTTACTAAGAAGACCGTCTTCACAAATTTTCACCTCAAAAGAAGGAGCCTAGGTGGTACTTGCATTACAAAGTACCACACTGGACATAAATACGAATGTTGAAGCTGGGCTCAAAATAATGAATGGATTGAGCTGGCATTTGGTGGAGGATGGTTATTTGTGCAGAGGAAAGCACTGTAGAAAATGGATACCATTTGGACATGCCAAAGTGGTACTTCCTTCACAAAGTGCTGCTCTGAACAGAATAGGAAAATGAATATTTTCAAATTATTTTTGAAGTAGGCAAGGAATGTTTTTGACATATTTGATGAAGATATGATCCAAAACATTTATGAGAATTTTTTGGGAATTGTTGGAATAACAGAAATATAGGTTGCTTCACAACCTAGGGCAAAAACTGCCACATGGACATGACACATAGGCAAAACTGATGAGATGGCGCCTAGTCATCACAACCCACCACAATCTACAAGGCTATGACCATTTATATTGGTCATTAGCAACTAGAAATAAGGCATCGGACTAGCACTGGTTGCTTTGTGACCATTTCGTGTAAGGAAATTACGACCTTTCTGACCGAAATGGTCACAATGGTTTAGGGTTTGGAGCCCCCCGAACAGCTTTTGACCAATTGGTCTGAAATGGTGATAGATCTATGACCAATTCTTCAAGGGTCACTGACAAAAGGTCACTAGTTGACATATTTCTGGTAGTGAGACCTTGCTCAGCCTGGGACGTCGTTCGATGCTCATGGACAGAGAGAAGAGTTACCTCTGCCTTTAAGTCTAAAGCCTCAATCAATTGAGTAAGACGCTCTTTTTCCTGTTTATAGATCCCACTCTCATTTCTAGCCCACCCGCGCAGAAATTGTCGGAGATGTCTAATTTTATTTTGCCATCGCTCAACATGAGTCCTTCCACTAACCGGCTTAGCCCATTCTCGTGCAATCAACTCCATAAAGCCTTCTCGCTCAAACCAACTATTCTCGAAGGAAAAGATATTTTTATTTGCCACATGTGTATCCTCCCCCCGAGTCTAGAAGAAGTGGTGTGTGATCCGAGATCGCTCTCTGCATCGCATGGATCGACACCAACGGATATTTTTGTTCCCACTCCACACTAGCAAAAACCCTATCCAACTTTTCATAAGTTGGAATATGTAACGAATTGGCCCATGTACACTGTTTACCGGTTAGCTCAATTTCTCTCAAATTGAGACTCTCGATAATCATGTTAAACATCATTGACCATCGTCCATCAAAATTGTCATTGCTCTTTTCATCTCTTCTCCTAATTATATTGAAATCCCCCCCCCCAACTAGTATAGGCAGATTTTCATCTCCACAAATCCGCACCAAATCGGCCAAAAAGTCAGGTTTGAGTTCAGGTTGTGCTGCCCCATAAACCGCTACTAGGGACCACTGTCCAAACTGCAGGTCGTTCTTGCTAACTTCCTGGTGCTTCCAACTCCTGCACGCGAAGCCAGGGAAGGCATTTCATCACTGTTTGTATATATCAACTGACTACTATTTCCAATTGGTTGATCAAAAAGATTAGACCAATCTTAATTTTGAACTCATCAACATATGAGGCATCGACTTTGCAGGCAGTGCCCATGAGTTCTTGTATGTGTGTGTGTGTGTGTGAGAGAAAGAGATAATAACCCACAGTGCAAAAGAGGAGAGCGGAAGTAGGCATGTTTTATAGCCAGAGGGGGTGAAAGAAGTTTGTTGGGGACCGTGAACATCAACCACCTACTAAATATAGGTACGCACCTCCCGTTGGCCATTTACCACTTTAAGTGGCTAGCAAGTAGTAGTGTTGTCTCATGTGTTGTATTTGCTAGTTTGATGACCTTGAGGTAGCCAGGTCTATCTGTTATGAAGCTTTGTGCAAAAAGATAGACGATGTGCATTATAGTTGTGGTGCTAAAAAAGGACACA
>NC_057801.1:42483175-42522305 GCF_018294505.1 Triticum aestivum | reverse complement strand
AGAGCACCTAAGCTTAGGTGCTCCGATGCCACCTCGGCTGTTGGATCGTGATCCAATGGGCGGCATCACGGGGATGTGGACCAAAGCGTTATTTTGAGGATATTTGGGGCGTTTTCTGCAAAACATCCATGTTGGATTTGTTCTTTTTGTTTCTCAATGTGTATTTCGAATTTTGATTTGAAATTTATCAGGATTGTACACTGATGTGATGTAAACATCCCAAATTTACATCAGAATTTTTAAACATTTAGATGTGCATTTTAAAAATTTGGAGCATGGGAGCACCAAAATGGATGAGAGCAGTAGATATTCTCTGGTCACTGGATGGCATGGTAGCCAACGATTTCACGGGCTCATTGAGTATACCCTTAAACAAAGCGAGAGAATGGAGGTTGGACCGGCGGATTTCTTTCAAAAAAATAGTTCGGAAGTTTGCCCAAGCGACAAAGCTAGAAGTATTCAGAATTATTTAATTGGAGAAAAGCACCAACTGGACATGGACTATCTGTTCGAAAGAAAGGACATCTTTTCTTTTTCAGAATAGTAAGGACTAGTTTGTCCTAGACTGATCAGGCGATCATTAGGGCATGTACAATGCATAGCCCTCAGGATGATGCCCCATACGCCATGTAGGATCAGATGTCAGGCAAAGTAGTTTCGGATGGAGCAGCAGGATTCTCTGCGGGAGGCGGGTGCTTGGGAAAAAAAGTGTAGTCCGGTGAATAAAGCTGAAAAAATTAAAGTGAAGAATAGGAATGCATGTGCAGTGGGAGTCTACTTTTTATTATTTGATGAGACACACTAATAGTAGGTTGCATTTGGAAGAATAAACAATATAGATGCTTCAAGCTACTTTTTGTCACGAGACATCTGTATTCATATGCCATCATTGTACATGCCTTTAGGTGGAGTTGAGAAGTTCGGTCAAATTCCTCATGCATGGAATATACAAAAGAAATATTAGTCATGAGAAATAAGAGTGTTCTGTGTCTACCCGGGAGATGATTTTGTTTGATTTTCTTGATTAGTATCTTGGGGGTGAGCGAACCAAATATAACCAGTGATGCTACATATGTACTCAAAGCCTCATGAACAGTTTCAATCTCCCATAATTACTACTTTAAATGGGTAATCATCCTTATACATCAGGATTTTGTTAAATTTCAACATATCAATCTTGGACATACAAATCATAGGTCAATGGTCTTCCCTAAAAGGACATGCATAAATGAACCAAGTGTTGACCCAGTACAGTGCACTGGGTTAACGAAAAAGGCTTTTGCCCCGCTTTATAAATAAAGCAAACCGCCAGAGAGCGCACATACACGGACTAGTACACACGCGCATGCCCAAGTCGCACACAAAAGTACATAGGTTCTGCTGAGGGCACAACTCAACAAGCCCAGAAAAAAACAAGAAAACAAAGGCAACCGTCTGAGGACGAGATAAGCGCCTAGTCTGGCTCCGGCGAAGGCGGCGGGGGCGGCGGCGACAAGCGGACGGCCATCGATCAGAGGTCGGCGATGAAGGAGGATATGGCGTCGAGGTCCTAAGGGCGGCTAAGCAGCCGCCAAAGCTGCAAGAAACCAGAGAGTTTGTAGATTGCGTCAGTGGCTCGTCGAAGAGGAGTGCGCTGGATCACAAGCTTATTGCGGATCGTCCAGAGGGTCCAGGCTAGGTCCTCAATCTCAAGCCACCTAATGTGGCGAGACGACAAGGGGGAGTTCTGGAGTTCGGCAAATAAGTCGGGAAAGTTGGTGTGGCACCACTCTCCACCAACCACTTCGCGAAAGCAGCTCTAAACGAATTGAACGGACACGCAGGAGAAGAAGATGTGATTCGAGTCTCCGGGAACACCGCAGAGGGGGCAGATGCCTGAGCCTGGGCCATTTCGCTTGCGAACCTCAACCCCGGACGGAACCTGACCGCGAATCCATTGCCACACGAAGATCCGGATCTTCAGAGGTAGGTAGATCGACCAAACTGTCGAGAGGGGGAGGGGGCGGAGGAGGGAGCCATGGCTAGGTAGAGAGACTTGGTGGAGAATAGGCCATCGTCCACCCTAGGCTCGTGGAGGGCAACACAGTCCAGCAACTCACACCAAGCAGCAGATTTTGGGGGCCCAAGTGGCCTCCGGAAGGCGAGGTGCCCTAAGTCAATAAGGGCCCTCTCGACAGAGATCATAGGGTCAACGACGATGGAGAAGAGGCCGGGAAAGCGCGCGAGGGAGCGTCTCCGGCCCAACGATCAAACCAGAACAAAGTCGACGCTCCGGAGCCAACCGAGATGGAAGTCCCGATGCGGAGAACCGGAAGGAGCTGGACGACCGACTGTTAGAACTGGGAGCCGCTAGTTCTCTGGTAGAAGGCGAGGGGCTACCCGCGCAGGTATTTCTTCCGAATGATGTCGAGCCAAAGACCGCCCTGGCCTTGCGAGATGCGCCAAAGCCACCGGGAGAGAAGGGTGATATTCATACACTTAGAGCACATAATGCCCAGGTTGCCCTGCTCCCTGGGCTTGCAAATGTCCGGCGAGCTGACCATATGATACTTGTGCTTGTCATTCTCGCCAGCCCAGTAGAAGCGAGACTGGACTTTGGCAATCTCATGGTGCAGGGTCTCGTGGAGGCTGTAGAAGCTCATAAAAAATAGGAGGAGGCTGGAGAGGGAAGAGTTGATGATAATAGTCTGGGCAGCCTTAGATAACCACCTCCCCTGCCAAGGCTCTATGGGCGTTTGGAGCTTGGCCACAGTCGGGCGCAAGTCCGTGACGGTGAGCCGAGAGTCACTAATGGGCGTACCCAAGTAGGTCGTGGGAAAGGAGCCCATGCGGCAGTTAAGCCGGTTGGTAATGGCTAGACACTCCTCGGGAGGGTAGCCCATCACCATAACATAACTCTTGTCGAAATTAATCCTAAGGCCAGACATTTCTTAGAAGCAGAGGAGGAGGAACTTGAGGTTGGAGATTTCCACCTCCGAGCCTTCAACCATGATGATGGTGTCGTCGACATACTGGAGGAGGGAAATTCCGGACCCTCCGGCGAGATGGGGGGTGATCCCACGAATGTGGCCAGCCGCCTTCGCCTTATGCAGGATGGTGGAAAGGGCGTGAACGACCATGTTGAATGGGAACGGGGAGAAGGGGTCGCGTTGTCTAACCCCACATAGGGTGGGGAAGAAAGGGCTGATCTCGCCGTTAATGTTAACGGCCGTGCGACCGCAAGAGACCATCTGCATAACTCTGGAGATCCAACGGCCGTCGAAGCCCTTCCGGAGTGACACTTTCCGAAGGAAGGACCAACTAACAGTATCATAGGCCTTATGGAAATCAATCTTCAAGAAGACCGCCTTGAGGTGTTTGGCGCGGACCCCATGGAGGACTTTATGACGGACAAGGACCCCATCCAGTATATACCGACCCCGGATGAAGGCGGACTGGTGATCGGACGAAACTGGTGAATGTCGGATGCACCAGGCACCTTGGGAATGAGAGAGATTATCCCAAAGTTTAGGCGATCGAGGTCGATGGATCCAACGTAGAATCTTCGAAGATGGCCATGATGTCAGGTTTAATCACGTTCCAGAAGGTCTGGAAGAACTTAACCGGGAGGCCGTCGGGGCCCGGCGCCGAGGTGGGGTTCATGCCCCTAATGGTAGCCCACACCTCGCTCTCGGAGAAGGGGCCCATAAGGGCCGTGTTCGCCGAGTCAGAGACCAACTGAGGGCCAGTCCAACAGTCAGGGGCCAGGGAGAGGCTGCTCCTAGGAGCGGCAGAGAACAAGGACCTATAGAACCCATCAACATGGGTCCGGATGTCGCGCGGGTCTTGAAGGAGGGTTGCACCTTCCCACAAGAGGGGAATGGTGTTGCAACACGGTGGCCATTCGGAATCGCCTGAAAGTGAGCCGTGTTTGCGTCACCCTTCAAGACCCACTTCTGGGCACCACGGATGCACCAGTAGGCCTCTTCATCAGTGTAAATAACGGAGAGCTGATCTTCTAAGTCATAGCGGGAAAGCCACTCATCGGGAGAGAACCTCACCACATCCGCACGCAAGTCGAGCGCCTGAATGGTGGCTAACAGGGCCTTCTTGTGATCGCAGAGGTCTCGACCCAAGTTAGCGCCCCATCCTTTCATGAACTGCCGGCCACGCTTGGCACAGAAGTGCCACGAATCAATGGCTGAGGGGGACGGGGGTGAGGGTGAGCGTGGGCCTCCACCCAGCGCGCGATGACGGCCTCCACGAACACGGTTTGGGATAACCAGAAGGTCTCAAACCGGAATCGCAGGGTGATCGGCGGGCGCTCATCGACGGAGGAAAGAAGAAGCGGGACATGGTCAGAGCTAATCCGGGTGATGGCGCGAAGGGAAGCGAGGGGGCAACCGAGGTCCCAATCCGGGGAAACTAGGACCCTGTCCAGGACGGACTGGGTCGGGGAAGCCTGCCGATTGGTCCAGGTGAACCTGCGCCAATCCTATCAATCTCGCGGAGACCAAGGTCGGCAATAAAGTCATTGAACATTTGCATCTGGGCAAAGTTGACATTAGCATTGCTCTTGTCCTCCGCAACACGGAGGAGGTTAAAATCACCTCCCACCACCACCGGAAGGGGGCCATAGAAATCTTTCGGTGGAACTCCTCGAGGAAGGCGGCAGACCTGCTATGGTCTGCTGGCCCGTAGACTATGATGACCTCCACTTGAAGTTGAGGGACCGTTCGAACAGCTCCATGCTGACAAAAAATTTCCCCCCATCCATGTTTCCAACCTCAAAGGTGGCATCCTTTACGCCTAGAAGGATGCCCCCCGAGTGGCCGGCGCTCCACTAGAAGGGAGCCAATGCCACGCGAAGAGGTGGGAGCTCAGACGGTCAAGCTCAGGAAGGGAGAACTCAGTACGCATAGTTTCCTGGATGGCAACAATGTCAATGTGTTCATCACGCATGTACTCCACTAGTTGGCGGCGTCGGCCATCATGGCTGAAACCGCGGATGTTCCAGAAGAAGGCTCGCATTAAGGCGCCATTGGGGGGCTGCTTGACCCCAAGACACGGGAGGCACTTTGGGCATGGAGGGCCGCGGTGCGAGAGCGGGTGCGGCCGCGGACATCCGCACCATCAAGCGGGAGAAGGCCACCGGTCCTCCTCGACGGCGTCGGGGAGGGGACCTCCCTAGCCATTGGGGGGACGAGGGGCAAAAGGAAGGCCGCACGGGCCTCCGCAAGTCTCCCATCTAGAATCTCGCGGGCCCTAATGGCCTCGATCTGGACTAAGGGGGTCCAGCTTTCCCCCCAAAGATGATGGCAGGCGTACCTGGCTCCAGGTTCCGAGCAGCAGCGCGGAGCTCCGCCCGCGCAGGGATGGGAAGAGCCGGACTGCCCTTGGGATGCGCAGCGTCCAGCGGAGCGCTCTAACGGGACGCGGTCACCGGGGAGGAGGTCGACCGCCCGCGGTGGGCGCAGGCCGCAGAGCGCGGCGGGGGAGGCTGGGAGGCCATGGGGGTGGTCACCCGGGCCTCCCCATCTGCAGCGAGGTCCAACGTAGGCGGGACCCGAGAGGAGTGCCCAGCGCAGACGGGGAGCAACGGGGTCGGAGCAGAGGTTGGAGATGAGCACAGCAGGGACGGAGCAGGGGGGCGACGAGCGAGGCCGGGGCCACAAGAGGCGGCAACGGAGGAGGCGGGAGCCCGACCGGAGAAGGCAGCACCACCGTAGGAGGGGGTACCGGAGTAGAGGCGGCCGACTCGGACAGCACGGCATCCTCGGGGTCCTCCACCGGGGCCGACAAGATCAGGTCGAGGTCTGGAGCCGACACCGGGGGCGAACCCGATTCCATGGCCAACGCAACAGGCGCTGGCGGCGCGGGAGAGCGCGGGGAGGAAGCCGGGCAGACGACTAGGCCGACACCGGAGATGTTGCTCGCCTCAGATGACGTAGACATCGGATCCGACGGGCCGTCAAGGAGCATGCCGGACGCGGCCTGCCGACCCTGCCCACCGGCGGCAGGGGGAGGGGGGAAGGTGTGACACTCCAATTTTTTTTTGTTCTTTTTTATTTTCAGCAAGAGCCTTGCTTGGTTTAAAGAAGGTCATTTAAACCCTTCTTTAAAACCTCTCTTCTGAGATTCCTTCTCAAAATCTTTTCTTGGATTTAGTTTCTTCTAAATAGAAAACCTTTTTGGTTTTGGGCTATTCTTTGGTTTTGATCCATTCTTGTTTTACCATGCCTCTTGTGGTAAAATTCTCCCAAAACCCCTCCTTCCACTTTGTGACAACCCAAACATTCTGTCCCAACTAGTTAAATCCATTTTTGGATTTTATCTCATTTATTTCTTTTCCCAAAACAATTTTGTCCTTTGTTTTGAGCCTAGGTAATTTGCAAAGCAAGTACCTTAATGCCTTTGAACTTTGACCTCAACTCAACTCCTCTGGATAGTCCTTAGCACACACAACCTAGAACCATCAAGATCCACTCTTCTCATTTTCAAAATTTTCAAAATTCACTCTCTGCAAGTTTGGCCCAGATTTGTCAAATTTGGTGAAATTCATATCTCCACTTCTCAAACAATTCCACCAAAATTCAGGCAACCCCCAGTTGCAATGAGAGACCACTTCACCAAAAAAAAGCTCAAGGAAAAATCCCCACATGCCAAAATCATTCTGTCGAACACCTGGCCTGCATTGTTACTGTGCATCTTCAGAAATTCAGTAAGTTCAGTGTTGTTTCTTCGTCAAAGTTCAGTCACATGTCGACTGTGCGCCTGGCGTCGAACGTCTGAGCGACATCACAGAAAGGGCTTATATCATAACAAGTTAGTCCATCCACAAGAATAAACTTTTAACCGGATTTAAACTCATGTAGTCCACCGGGTATGTCACTGAGGCTGATATCTGACAAGATAAGATGAACACAGTACTTGCACATGTACAAGATGATTTAAAGGATTTGTGACTCTGCAGAGTTTGTACTAACTGACCACAGCCAACGGATTTCCGTAGTCACGAAGGACTAGTTCCGTTTACGGTATTTCGGTAGAAACACATTTAACCAGTACACACCCATTCCACCTCACGATGCCAGGAATCACCCTAGACAACGTCCACGAAAAACGTTGAGACGGGGAGGTCACAACCTTGAATAGCATGGGATCAAATTTCTATACGCGCGCTCTAAGGGGTGCCCCCCTCTCGGTCCCAACCGGAAACACCCATGCCCCCTGACCGGATGACGGGCTTTAATCCAAGGCCATGGAACCCTCATCCCAGCCTCTCTATTTGGTGTGTACCAGGGAAACGGTTTGCAACTTACTAAGCCATAGTCCTTGCGGGAAAACATGTGGCAGCACAAGAAAGGAAATGAATGGGAATATAATTTGATTCAGGATGACACTGAAGTTAGAAGGACTAGCATAAGACTGGCATGCCACAACACTGCCATCTTACCCATCCTCATGCCATCACATGGCCATGCAAATATGTATCCAACAACATATGGCTTTCCGAAACTTACTTTCCACTTCTGTGCATGAAATATAGCATTCAAAGAAATGTTCATAAACATGCCATTAAACTCCTAAATGCAAGCATGCAACAAACACTCATCATATCAAGAGTTCAAACATGCTTGCCTGGTTCGGAGTAGTCGGAGTCTAACTGGGTCAAGTTCGCGGCTCCATCACCTCCTCCGGTATCTACGATATAAGAAAATACGCACGTAACGTAAATACCGCGAGGTGCACAAAAAGTAATCCAAATAATTTTCAAATAAATCTGATAAAAAACTAGACACAAATTTTGATAATAAAATTTTGCCAAGAGTTTAAATTTTTTTGCCTGCAAGAATATTTCGGTTGATTTCAGAACCTTTATTTTTATATTAGTGAGTATCTACCCAAGTGGATCCTTCCAAACATATTGAACTTCTATGCTATATTCATTAAAACTTTTCTTAATCAGTGGAATTATTTATTAAATTATTTCACCCTGAGCTATATTCATTAAAATGACTTGTTTTAAGTTTTGGAGCTCTTTTTGAACTACAACCATTTGATAAATTTATCTAAAAATCCAACCATAATTTGGAGATGTCATGTGATGTCTCTAAATCACTTATGTACAATAATATATTTATTTCATTGCATATTTTGAGCTTTACACCTGTTTTTCAAATCTGGTCCAGTGGGCATTTTTGCACTATAGCCTAATTAAATATTTCCCTAGAGCCTCCGCCAAAATTATGGGATGTCAGTAACTGTTAGCTGATGAGGCACCAACTTGATACAGAAATTCCAAGAAAAATACAAAATATGTAGAACAAGACCATTCTGGCCTATGCGTACAACAATATGGTTTGTGATGGAATCACCGTCATATGCCTTTCATGCATACCAGGAGGAAAGCCGAGAAGGCCTCTATCTCGGGTAGACACGGTCTTGTTCCTAGTCCTCCGTCGAGACGGTCATGTCCGGTATGGCATGAGGGGGTATGTCGCGTGGTGTTTATATCTGTCGGTTGAAGTATATGCATTGTTATGCTGATCTTGCAGAGAATATTACAACCTCCTGAGTCGACCGTAGATCGAGTCTTGTGCCAGTAACCCCCATACTTGCTTCGTACTACCACTCGTCTCTACAACAAGTAGGGTACGATTCAGTAAGTTGTCAACCCCTTTCCTAGCACACACCATACATAGAGTCCATGGTGGAAGATACCGGAGGCATCCGGTAGTCATGCCACCACGTCTGGGAGCATGGGTGTTTCAGTTGTAGCCGAAGGGGGTAGCTCCCCAGTTTGCACGCGGTATAAATTTTTTGATCCCATGTTATGTCGAGGTTGTAGCCTCCCCACTTAGAGTTTTGCTTGACAGGTGTCGTGGGTGATTCCAGACACATGTGAGTTAAGCTGGTGTATGCAAGTTAGGTGTGTTTCCAACTAAAAGATCGTAGACGGAATTAGTCCCGATGGACTAAAGGAATCCATTACTCGTGGGTAAAGAGTACACCCTCTGCAGAGATTAAACCTATTCGAATAGCCGTGTCCATGGTTAAGGATTAAAGTCTGGGATGGGTCAAGTGTCGGTCTTAGTGTCGGTCTTCGGAGGTGAAATTGTTAATCCATAACTGGTGCCCCCCTCTCGGTCCCAACCGGAAACACCCATGCCCACTGACCGGATGACGGGCTTTAACCCAAGGCCATGGAACCCTCATCCCAGCCTCTCTATTTGGTGTGTACCAGGGAAACGGTTTGCAACTTACTAAGCCATAGTCCTTGCGGGAAAACATGTGGCAGCACAGGAAAGGAAATGAAATGGGAATGTGATTTGATTCACGATGACACTGAAGTCAGAAGGAATGGCATAAGACTGGCATGCCACAACACTGCCATCTTACCCATCCTCATGCCATCACATGGCCATGCAAATATGTATCCAACAACATATGGCTTTCCGAAACTTACTTTCCACTTCTGTGCATGAAATATAACATTCAAAGAAATGTTCATACATGCCATGAAACTCCTAAATGAAAAAATGCAACAAACACTCATCATATCAAGAGTTCAAACATGCTTGGCTGGTTCGGAGTAGATGGAGTGTAACTGGGTGAAGTTCGCGGCTCCGTCACCTCCTCCGGTATCTACGGTATAAGAAAATACGCACGTAACGTAAATACCGCGAGGTGCACAAAAATTAATCCAAATAATTTTCAAATAAATCTGATAAAAAACTAGACAAAATTTTAAAGAGAACAGAAAAAGAATCAAACAAAAATCTTTTTCTGTTTAAAAGTTATAAGGGTTTTGATTCAGGGACCTTTCTGTATTGAAACAGAAAACTCATAGGGGGTTCTGCAGAAAAGTCCAGAAAACGATTCGTTTTAAAAGAAAAGAACGAGAGACTGACAGGCGGGTACCACCCGTCAGGTTTGAATATTCAAACGAGGGAGACGGGGCTCGCGGCCCCCGAGAGCTGCGGTGGTCGCCGACGGCGATCCACGGTGAGGCAAGGGGATCGGGTGGTACCTCCGTGTTCAGTACATCCTTCCGCGTCGGTGGGTGGTGGTGGTGGTCGCCGGCGAGCACTGTGTCAACGGCGGCACTTGCTCCGGCGGACGGTGGTTCGGGTAGTCGTGGACCTCGTCGGAGAGAGCTGCGGGGGTCAAATTGGAGTGGGGGTTAGTCTCCTAGAAGTGTCATGAGGCTACGGGCAAGTCTAGGGCGGTGGAGGAGTTCTCACCGGAGAGAACGCTGCCGGAGCCCGAGGCGGACGGAGGTGGCCGGAGTGGAGGAAGAAGGGCCCCTTGAGGTTCTTCCAGTGGTTGGGCGGGGTCTGGTGAGGTGGTAGAGATGTGCGAGGTCGAGAGCGAGCACGGAGGCGCTATTTATAGCCGGCCCGAGGCGCTTGCCGTGAACGGGATAAGTCCTGCGAGCAATTACGGCGGCGCTGTGGCTGGACGGTTGGTTTAAGGGCTTGAGCATCTTCTAGACGGAGCACTAGTGCCATTCCAGTGTCTAACTCTACGAGGCAGGGGCAGTTACGGCCTGTCCCCGACGGAACGGCCGTACGGCACGTCGGCGGCAGAGAGCGCGCCCTGAGCGTGCCAGGCCACGGCGACGGTGCTGCATGCATGTGCTAGCAAGGGAGATGGCCACGCGGAGCTCTCAGGTGATTTGGGCGGTGCCGAACGGCGTTATGCCGCAGGGTGCCCCCCTGTCGGCCGCCACGGGGTTCGGCCGCCGCGAAACACGCCGGCGCAGGCGGGCCAGGGTCCCACCAACGCCAGGAACAAGCCAAGCGCGTGTGTGGTGCTCCGGACAGGGAGGAAGGGCTGTGCACAACGCGCCAGGCGCACAGTCGACATGTGACTGAACTCTGACGAAGAAACGACACTGAACTTACTGAATTTCTGAAGATGCACAGTAACAGTGCAGGCCAGGTGTTCGACAGAATGATTTTGGCATGTGGGGATTTTTCCTTGAGCTAGTTTTTGGTGGAGTGGTCTCTCATTGCAACTGGGGGTTACCTGAATTTTGGTGGAATTTTTGGAGAAGTGGAGATATGAATTTCACCAAATTTGACAAATCTGGTCCAAACTTGCAGAGAGTGAATTTTGAAATTTTGAAAAGGAGAAGAGTGTATCTTGATGGTTCTAGGTTGTCGGTGCTAAGGACTATCCAGAGGAGTTGAGTTGAGGTCAAAGTTCAAAGGCATTAAGGTAC
The DNA here is from genome assembly GCF_018294505.1 of Triticum aestivum. Lineage (NCBI taxonomy): Eukaryota > Viridiplantae > Streptophyta > Magnoliopsida > Poales > Poaceae > Triticum > Triticum aestivum. The sequence goes on along the minus strand of NC_057801.1, from coordinate 42,511,096 downwards.
TTGCTTTGCAAATTACCTAGGCTCAAAACAAAGGACGGAATTGTTTTGGGAAAAGAAATAAATGAGATAAAATCCAAAAATGGATTTAACTAGTTGGGACATAATGTTTGGGTTGTCCCAAAGTGTATGGAGGGGTTTTGGGAGAATTTTACCACAAGAGGCATGGTAAAACAAGAATGGATCAAAACCAAAGAATAGCCCAAAACCAAAACGGTTTTCTATTTAGAAGAAACTAAATCCAAGAAAAGATTTTGTGAAGGAATCACAGAAGAGAGGTTTTTAAGAAGGATTTAAATGACCTTCTTTAAACCAAGCAATGCTCTTGCTGAAAAAAAAAAATTGGAGTGTCACAGCACCTACCCCCTTAGGAAAAATCTCGTTCCCGAGATTTCAGCTGATCCTTAAACAGGTGTGGGTGCTCTGTCCGAAGAAAATCCTCTCTCTCCCAAGTTGCTTCATTCTCGGTGTGATTGCTCCACTGAACTCTGAAGAACTTGATGGTTTTCTGTGGGGTCCTCCTCTCAGACTCTTCTAATATTTTTATTGGGTGCTCCCGGTAGGTGAGGTTTGGTTGCACGCCAATATTTTCATGTGATACTTGCTTCTCTGGGTTGCTCACGTACTTTCTCAATTGTGAGATGTGGAACACGTTGTGGATATTGGATAAATCCCCAGGTAGGTCTAGCTGGTAGGCTACCGTCCCTCTTCGGGCCACTATACGGAATGGTCCGATAAATCTTGGTGCTAGCTTTCCCTTAACCCTATATCGTTGCAGACCCCTCATAGGAGAAACTCTTAGGTATACAAACTATCCGAGTTCAAAACTGATCTCCCGATGCTTTCGATCGTAATAAATTTTTTGCCGACTTTGAGCTGTCTTGAGTCGATCTCTAATCGTCTTAACTTTCTCCTCAGCCTCTTTGAGCATATCTGGACCGAAGATGTGGCTGTCCCCGGTTTCTGACAAGTTTAGCGGGGTACGACATCTTCTCCCATACAAAGCTTCAAAGGGTGCCATTTGCAAGCTGGCTTGATAACTGTTGTTGTATGCGAACTCTGTATATGGCAAGCTTTCTTCCCAACTGGTTCCGTAGGTGAGGACACAGGCTCTCAGCATGTCTTCTAGAATTTGGTTTACATGTTCAGTTTGCCCATCAGTCTGGGGGTGGTATGTGGTACTGAATGTTAGTTGGGTTTCCAGTGCCGGTTGTAGGTGATCCCAAAATCTAGAGACGAACTGTGTGCCTCTGTCAGATATGGTAGTCTTTGGGACTCCATGCAGGCAGACGATACGGGCAAGATAAAGTCTGGCCAGTCTCTGAGTGGTGTGAGTTGTCTTCACCGGGATGAAATGTGCTACCTTAGTTAATCTGTCGGTGATGACCCATATGGCATTATTTCCGTGTCGTGACCATGGTAGTCCAACAATGAAATCCATTCCAATCTCGTCCCACTTCCACTCGGGTATCTTGTTTGGCTGTAACAGCCTGGCTGGTTTCTGGTGCTCGGCCTTGATGCGTTGGCAAGAGTCACAACATGCGATGAACGTGGCTATGTCTCTCTTCATACCGTGCCACCAAAAATTTTCCTGAAGGTCTTTGTACATTTTTGTTCCTCCAGGATGGATTAAAGACGGAGCGGTGTGGCTTTCAGCCAGAATCTGTTGTTTGAGGTCCCTGATATTTGGTACGCAAAATCTCTCTCCGTACCACAATACTCCTTGCTCATCTACGTTGAATTCTGAGGCCTTGCCCAAACTCACTTTCCTTTTTATGCCATCAATGCTGGGGCGTCCATGCTGAGCCTCCTTAATCTTTTCCATCAGGGTAGGCTGTATTTCCAAATTCGACACACTGCCTTCGGTAATCATTATTAAATTGAGTTTGGCAAATTCCTGTTGAAATTCTGGCCTCAACTTTGGTATGTTGCTGTTGTCCGTGCTGGGATTCCGACTAAGGGCATCTGCCACAACATTTGCCTTTTCGGGATGATAGTGGATTCCAACATCATAATCCTTTACCAACTCCAGCAAGCGTCGTTGCCGTAAATTAAGTTCCGGCTGTGTGAAAATATACTTAAGGCTCTTATGGTCTGTGTATATTTCACAACGGTTTCCAAGTAGATAGTGTCTCCATTCCTTGAGTGCATGTATGACCGCTGCCAATTCTAAGTCAAGAGTGGGATAATTTTCCTCATGCTTGCGAAGTTGTCTGGAGACATAAGGAACTACCAAGAAGAAGGAGGAGAAGAAGGAGAAGGAGAAGAAGGAGAAGAAGGAGAAGGAGAAGAAGGAGAAGAAGGAGAAGGAGAAGAAGGAGAAGGAGAAGAAGGAAGAAGGAGAAGGAGAAGAAGGAGAAGAAGAAGAAGAAGAAGAAGAAGAAGAAGAAGAAGAAGAAGAAGAAGAAGAAGAAGAAGAAGAAGAAGAAGAAGAAGAAGAAGAAGAAGACCATTCAGATCAGTTGGCCCAGAAAAGTTCGAGCTGTAAGCGCGAAATAGTTTGTTTTTTCAATCTTGCGATCCATTTTTGAGGGAACGAACCGCCTTTTTTGGGCTAGATATTTTCAGTGCGCGTGCACATGTGTATGTGGATGTGTAAATTCTTCCAGATCGGAAAATTAGAAGTCCTATCATCTCAATTCTCAGATACCTTTCCAACACCTATGAAAATTACTCAAACGGATTTGCCTTCTTGCATCAATACGAATCTGAGGTCTTTCCGGGATGCGTCACAATATACCTCAAAATTGTTGTGTATGTCTAGCACAATTAACACTGGTGTTGTTGTTAATTTCCTTTTTAGCTCTTGGAAGCTTTTCTCATAGGCTTCCGTCCATTCAAACTTCTTGTCCTTCTTGATTAACTGCGTCATTGGCTTTGCTATGGTGGAGAATCCTTCAATGAATCTCCGGTAATAGCCTGCCATTCCCAAGAAACTGCGTACGTCCGTTACGCTAGCTGGTGGTTTCCAGCCAAGTACGGCCTTGACCTTTTCCGGGTCTACTGCAATACCTTCTTGGGTTAGCACGTGGCCCAGAAAACCAACCTGTCTTAGCCAAAATTCACATTTGCTGAATTTGGCGTACAGTTGATGTTTCCTGAGTTCTCCTAGTACAATCCTGAGATGCTCGGTGTGCTCTTCTGGTGTTTTGGAGTATATCAGAATATCATCGATGAATACCACAACAAACTTGTCCATATACTTCATAAATACTTTGTTCATGAGGTGAACAAAATATGCGGGGGCGTTGGTTAGCCCAAATGGCATTACTGTGAACTCATATAATCCATATCCGGAAGTGAAGGCTGTCTTGGGAATATCTTCTGTTCGCACTTTTAATTGGTGGTATCCCGATCTTAAGTCAATTTTTGAGAAGACTTTGGCCTGTGCGAGCTGATCAAATAAATCATTTATTCGAGGCATTGGGTATTTGCTCTTGATTGTGACCATGTTAAGAGCTCGATAGTCAATACACAATCTCAGTGTTCCATCCTTTTTCTTGGTAAATAAAATTGGAGAACCCCAAGGTGAGGAACTGGCTCGTATGTATCCTTTCTCCAATAATTCTTTTATTTGCTTCTTTAATTCTACCAATTCGGAGGGTGCCATTATGTATGGTTTCTTTTAAATGGGAGCGGTTCCTTGTGCTAGCTCAATGCTGAATTCTATCTCTCGGTCTGGTGGCATGCCGGGTAATTCTTCTGGAAATACGTTTGGAAATTCACACACTACTGGAACCTTGTTCAGCTCAGAAACGTCCACCTTGTTTAATCTCGGTTGCCGAGGTATTTGTATCTCTTTGGCTGAAACTTTTATTGTCTTCCCGTGATGGTGTGTGAGAATCACGGTCCGGTTGAAGCAGTCAATAAAACCTGTGTTGGTGGTTAACCAATCCATCCCTAGGATGACATCCAATCCTTTGCTTTCTAATACAATAAGGTTGGCGTAAAACTTCAATTCTTCAAATTCAATAACCACACCTTGACAGTAACTCCGGGTCACTTGCTTAATCCCAGGGGACTTGATGATCATGGATTTTTCCAAGGGAAGCATCGAAAAATTATTTTGCAAAGCAAAACTCTTCGAAATGAATGAGTGAGAAGCTGCAGAATCAAACAAAACCATGGCAGGTATTGTGTTGACAGGGTACGTACCGAGTACGATATCTTGGGCGTTCTGTGCTTCCTCTTTGGTCACGTGGTTCAGGTGACCCTTCCGGTGGTTGTTATTGGGGTTGAAATTGTTTCACTTTGGCGCTGAATTATTGCCACCATTGTTAGGCTTTGGGGTTGAGTTCCTTGGCTTGGGGCACTGCTTGGCATAGTGCCCTTCTTCTCCACAAGCGTAACAAGTAACGCCTGGGCGATATGTGAACTCCTTCTCTCTTGCATGAAAATTCTTGATTGGGCGTGAATTATTAGTCGGGGTTTTGTGTGTACCACCCTTCTGAATTTCCGTCTTGCTTCTGTGGATGCGAGCAAAAGTAGACTGGTCCCTTTTGCGTTTGCGGAAATCTTCTAAGCTACGTCGCTCATTTTCCAGAGTAATGGCCTTATCCACCAGTGTTTTAAAATCTGGGAAGGTATGCACAACCAGCTGGCATTTAAGTGCGGGTGCCAGGCCTTCCAAGAATTTTTCCATCTTCTTGCTCTTGGTCATGCACTCTTCATTGGCGTAGCGTGACAGCAGAGTGAATTGGCTGTTGTATTCTGACACTGTCATGGTCCTTTGCTTGAGGTCATCAAATTCTCTCTTCTTGATTTTCATAACACTCTTAGGAATGTGTGCCCCACGAAAACCTTCCTTGAAATCCTCCCAGGTTATTTTATTTTCGTTGGGGTGCATGTGCAGGAAGTTCTCCCACCACGATGCAGCTGCTCCCGTGAGATAATGTGGTGCATACAATACTTTTTCACGGTCTGAACATTGTGCAATAATTAATTTTCTCTCCATGTCTCGAAACCAGTCGTCGGCCTCAAGAGGCTTGTCAGTATGAGAAAATGTTGGAGGACGCGTTTTCTGTAACTCTGATAACTTGGATTGCTGCTGATACTGACCACGGTGATTTCCCATATTGATGAATTGGTTCATCATTTCCTGGTGTTGTTGCTGACTCTGTTCATACAGACGACACACTTGGGTAAACGTTGTTCCACTGTCCTGTTGACTTGTCTGTCCCTGAGTGAAATTGTGGTTTGGTGGTGTGCCATAATTTTCTTCGGGCTGATTTGGCATGGAGCACGTCCACGGACGAGACATCTTTCACTCTGGGGATATATTTTGCGAAACTCGTAAGACAAGAAAGAGAGAGTCGCAAAAGTAAAAAAAATCACACATAAAACTCTGGGATTTTATTTTTTTTGAAAACACATGATTGCGCGCGGAGAAGGACTATTACATAACTTACACGCAAGCATAATTATACATTACATCACTCAGGATATGCGTACATAATCCTGACATGTTATTGAGACTAGTGCACTTCTCCAGATCCTACATGATGCGCAAACAGGCTACTTCTCACAACCTATGTACATATACACATATTACACAAGTCGATACATCGCATGGCGTCTAAACGCACTCAGCCGGAGATGGTGAGGATCTCCCTTGGCTTGCCGAGGGTGAGACGCAGTGACGCTGGGGACTCAACCTCCTCCTCGCTAATAGGTTCCAGACGAGAAACGTTGTGCTGAGCTGATGGAGCAGGTGCCATAGGCGGAGTAACACGAATATGAGTGGGTGGAATAGGTGGAGTAGCACGTATGGGAGTGGGTGCAATAAGTGGAGCGAACGGGAGTGGGTGCAATAGCTTGGTTAAATTCCTCAGTGGTAGGCAGGCGATGAGCAGTGGCGAGAATGGTAGGTGAATGAGATGCTGAGGACGAGATAAAAGTCAGCGGTGGAGCGGTGTGCAGGAGTTCCCTCGTGTTGGCGGCACAGCCATGGACTGAGTCCACACGGGCAGCTACGAGGTCGTCCACCATGCTGTCGAAGGCTGCCTCCAGGGCTCGAAGGTACTCGACAAGCATCTCAAAGGCCTCGTCTCGCTCTCCTCTGGGGCAAGAGAATGAGTAGTGACAGGTGTAAGGCACGTGGCATGGAAGGTAGCGGTAGCGACGGGTCTTCATTGCAGGAAGGACATCCCGAAGACGAGCTATCGCCTCGTGGGCAGCCATCTGCATAGCATGCCTTTCTGTAGGCATGGCTCTCCCTAAGTATCGGAAGTGGCGTATCTCAGCACGCCCTCCCCTGAATTGCATCGCGTCCTGGTGCATGGTCAGACTGTCGTTGATCTTGTGTGGATAAAGTGTGAAGACTGGGCGCACGATGGCCCCATCGCGACCTGAACGATGAAGGAGAGAAGCTTGACGAACCCCTCAGGTACGTTGGCGAACATTTGTGACTCACAGTCGTTGCCAGCCATCTACAAAAGTAGGCAAAAATTCCGAGCGATCAGATCATAAATTTTATGCTGATTGACAGAAAAATGACTACATTTGTAAAAATATGAATAAACTCTATCATGCTAATAACCAATTAGCGATCGCACCTAGTGGCTTCCTACAGTCAGCCTGGCTCCGGTACCAAGTATGTCACGACCGGTTTTTCAATAAAATACTTATTGAGAAAACGATCTTTAGATCCCAGTATAAGAAAAGTTATCCTCACTGGTAGACAAATACTTGATAAACAAAGGACCAGTAGCATTAAATATATTACAGGGTTGAGCTGAGGCTGCTCAACAATTTATTACAAACTCACCAATATCTTACATAAGGGCGGTTATGACGCAGGGGTGGGGTGACATGCTACTAGCTTGAGATAAAAAATGGTGGTGGATAACTTGACTCCTAACTGGCAGCTCATCGAGCGTCGAGGTGAGGCTCGATGAATCTATTTCTGGGGTGGCGGAAGCGGATATAATACAGTGACCAAAAGCAGGATCGCACGGGACTGACTGGGAATCCTCTAGGCGTCGGACTCGCTATCAAACTCTTCATCCATGAGATCGCCTTCATCAACATCTGGCCAAATCAACAAGCCAGGTGAGTACTTTGAAAGTACTCGCAAGATAGTTCGGACAAAAGATATAACAAATGCATGCATGAATGCCTCCTGAGCAAAAATATTGATGCTCATTCCAATAATAAAATTGTTGCACGACTTGATAAGTAAAACAAATAACTGAAAACCAATCGGGTGTCTGGAGCAACGCCTCAAAAGGTAAACAAATAAAGCTCATGCCGCAGTCGGGCGTCTAAGCGACACCACATAAAGGGCTTATAAAGGAAATTTCACAGTCGGGCATCTCAGCGACACCACATAAAGGGCTTGTAAAAGAAATGCCACAGTCGGATGTCTGAGCGACATCACAGAAAGGGCTTATAAAAGAAATGCCACAGTCGGACGTCTGAGCGACATCACAGAAAGGGCTTATAAAAGAAATGCCACCGTCGGACGTCTGAGCGACATCACAGAAAGGGCTTATAAAAGAAATGCCACAGTCGGACGTCTGAGAGACATCACAGAAAGGGCTTAAATCAAATGTAAATAACAAGTATGCCATAGTCGGACGTCTGAGCGACATCACAGAAAGGGCTTATATCAACAGTAAATAACAAGTTAGTCCATCCACAAGAATAAACTTTTAACCGGATTTGAACTCATGTAGTCCACCGGGTATGTCACTGAGGCTGATATCTGACAAGATAAGATGAACACAGTACTTGGACATGTACAAGATGATTTAAAGAATTTGTGACTCTGCAGAGTTTGTACTAACTGACCACAGCCAACGGATTTCCGTAGTCACGAAGGACTAGTTCCGTTTACGGTATTTCGGTAGAAACACATTTAACCAGTACACACCCATTCCACCTCACGATGCCAGGAATCACCCTAGGCAACATCCAAGAAAAACTTTGAGACGGGGAGGTCACAACCTCGAATAGCATGGGATCAAATTTCTATACGCGCGCTCTAAGGGGTGCCCCCCTCTCGGTCCCAACCGGAAACACCCATGCCCACTGACCGGATGACGGGCGTTAATCCAGGGCCATGGAACCCTCTTCCCGGCCTCTCTATTTGGTGTGTACCAGGAAAACGGTTTGCAACTTACTAAGCCATATTCCTTGCGGGAAGACATGCGGCAGCACAGGAAAGGAAATGAATGGGAATGTGATTTGATTCACGATGACACTGAAGTCAGAAGGAATGGCATAAGACTGGCATGCCACAACACTGCCATCTTACCCATCCTCATGCCATCACATGGCCATGCAAATATGTATCCAACAACATATGGCTTTCCGAAACTTACTTTCCACTTCTGTGCATGAAATATAACATTCAAAGAAATGTTCATAAACATGCCATGAAACTCCTAAATGCAAACATGCAACAAACACTCATCATATCAAGAGTTCAAACATGCTTGGCTGGTTCGGAGTAGACGGAGTGTAACTGGGTGAAGTTCGCGGCTCGGTCACCTCCTCCGGTATGTACGGTATAAGAAAATACGCACGTAACGTAAATACCGTGAGGTGCACAAAAATTATTCCAAATAATTTTCAAATAAATCTGATAAAAAACTAGACAAAATTTTAAAGAGAACAGAAAAAGAATCAAACAAAAATCCTTTTCTGTTTAAAAGTTATAAGGGTTTTGATTCAGGGACCTTTCTGTATTGAAACAGAAAACTCATAGGGGGTTCTGCAAAAAAGTCCAGAAAACGATTCGTTTTAAAAGAAAATAATGAGATACTGACAGGCGGGTACCACCCATCAGGTTTGAATATTCAAACGAGGGAGACGGGGCTCGTCGGCGCCCGAGAGCTGCGGTGGTCGCCGACGGCGATCCACGGTGAGGCAAGGGGATCGGGTGGTACCTCCGTGTTCAGTACGTCCTTCCGTGTCGGTGGGTGGTGGTGGTGGTCGCCGGCGAGCACTGTGTTGATGGAGGCCCTTGCTCCGATGGACGGTGGTTCGGGTAGTCGTGGACCTCGTCGGAGAGAGCTGCGGGGGTCAAATTGGAGTGGGGGTTAGTCTCCTAGAAGTGTCATGAGGCTATGGGCAAGTCTAGGGCGGTGGAGGAGTTCTCACCGGAGAGAACGCTGCCGGAGCCCGAGGCAGACGAAGGTGGCCGGAGTGGAGGAAGAAGGGCCCCTCGAGGCTCTTCCAGTGGCTGGGCGGGGTCTGGTGAGGTGGTGGAGATGTGCGGGGTCGAGAGCGAGCTCGGAGGCGCTATTTATAGCCGGCCCAAGGCGGTTGCCGTGAACGGGATAAGTCCGGCGAGCGATTACGGCGGCGCTGTGGTTGGACGGTTGGTTTAAGGGCTTGAGCATAGTCTATACGGAGCACTGGTGCCATTCCAGTGTCTAACTCAACTAGGCAGGGGCGGTTACGACCTGTCCCCGACGGAACGGCCGTACGACACGTCGGCGGCAGAGAGCGCGCCCTGAGCGTGCCAGGCCACGGCGATGGTGCTGCATGCGTGCGCTGGCAAGGGAGATGGCCACGCGGAGCTCTCAGGTGATTTGGGCGGTGCCGAACGGCGTTATGCCGCAGGGTGCCCCCCTGTCGGCCGCCATGGGGTTCTGCCGCTGCGAAACACGCCGGCGCAGGCGGGCCAGGGTGCCAACGATGCCAGGAACAAGCCACGCGCGCGTGTGGTGCTCCGGACAGGGAGGAAGGGCCGTGCACAATGCGCCAGGCGCACAGTCGACATGTGACTGAACTCTGACGAAGAAACGACACTGAACTTACTGAATTTCTGAAGATGCACAGTAACAGTGCAGGCCAGGTGTTCGACAGAATGATTTGGCATGTGGGGATTTTTCCTTGAGCTTGTTTTTGGTGGAGTGGTCTCTCATTGCAACTGGGGGTTGCCTGAATTTTGGTGGAATTTTTGGAGAAGTGGAGATATGAATTTCACCAAATTTGACAAATCTGGTCCAAACTTGCAGAGACTGAATTTTGATAATTTTGAAAAGGAGAAGAGTGGATCTTGATGGTTCTAGGTTGTGGGTGCTAAGGACTATCCAGAGGAGTTGAGTTGAGGTCAAAGTTCAAAGGCATTAAGGTACTTGCTTTGCAAATTATCTAGGCTCAAAACAAAGGACATAATTGTTTTGGGAAAAGAAATAAATGAGATAAAATCCAAAAATGGATTTAACTAGTTGGGACGGAATGTTTGGGTTGTCCCAATGTGGAAGGAGGGGTTTTGGGAGAATTTTACCACAAGAGGCATGGTAAAACAAGAATGGATCAAAACCAAAGAATAGCCCAAAACCAAAAAGGTATTCTATTTAGAAGAAACTAAATCCAAGAAAAGATTTTGAGAAGGAATCTCAGAAGAGAGGTTTTTAAGAAGGGTTTAAATGACCTTCTTTAAACCAAGCAAGGCTCTTGCTGAAAACGAAAACAACAAAAAAAAATTGGAGTGTCACAGAAGGGGGACGGGGAGCGGGAGTGGGAGTCCTCCGAACCCCCGTCCTCCCCCGAATGGTGGGAGCGGGGGCGGTGGCGACCGTGGTAGTCCCCGGCGGCCCCCGGGTTGCCGCCGGGAAGACCAACGTCGAAAGAGCGGGAGCGGCCGACGTGGTTGGGGGGCTCGGGGGAGATCCTAAGGTCGAAGCCCTGGTCTTTGAAGAACACACGAATGGTTGCACAAAGCTTGGAAGAATCGAGGCACTTGACCTTGACCCAGACCTCCTCCTCCTTGAGGAGAGAGAGCTCGTCAACCACCACCACCTTGCCCAAAATCCGGGACATCTAGCGGATGAAGAGCTCGGACCGGGCAATGTCGGGGAGGCCAACCACGACAATCCAGGCGGTGTCCAGGACGGCCACGGCCTGGGCGTCAAGCATCGGCTGAGAGATATCGACGACGAGCTAGTTGAGGGCGAGAGTGATCCGGCCACTGTGGATGGCGTAACCGTAACTGATGGAATCGGGGAAGACGACGGTCAAGATGTGGCCGGCGGAAGGGGTGACCACCCAGTCCCACTGGCGCCGGTAGAGGTGGTTGAGCTCGGCCTCAATCATCTCCGGGGAGGCCACCCCGTCGACCACCGTGACGACCGCCTGGAGGGAGGGGGAGGGGGGCGGCACGTCAGGGACCTCGAGGTGAAAGAAGCCGAGCCCCTCGATGACGTGGCCGTACAACATGAGCTCGGACACCACCGGACGATCCAGGCATAGGAGGGCGGGGTGACCAGGGTCTTTGCAGAGCTAGCAGCACTGAGGGTTGACACATTCGACTTGCGAGTGGCCCGCCACCCCGCAGTTGAAGCAAGGGGGGCGGGGAAGGCTGGAGACGGGATCCGGAGCAGAAGAAGAGCCCGGAGCCAGCGGGGGAGGGACGGGCTTGGTGCCACGCCCCGCGCCACGGCACTTCCTCTTCTTGGCAGGGCCGAAACGCCCACGGGCAGGGCCCCCGCCCGGGGCAGCAGCCGCAGCCAGCGTCGCGGTGGCAGCCGCATGGGCGGCACGTACCTCCGCGTGGGAGGCGCCGGTGGCGGGGCAGGGCCGCGCGGGGAGGCAGGACGAGAGGATCGGGGCGGAGAGGGAGAGCGGGCGCGGCGAGGTGCAGGGGAAGGGGAGCGGTGCTGGGCTCGCCATTCGCCCGGAGCAGCCGGCCGAGGGGAGCGGGGCCCCGCGCGTCATGGCGGCCCGGGGAATGGCGGTCATCGCGGCGGCCCTCACGGAGATCCCTCAACTCGCGGCGGAGCTCCTCCTCGCGCAGGAGTGCACTGCTTTATACTCATGATATCGGTATTTTCATTCTCACATTCTGATGTAATTAAGGACTCTGGAGTCACCAGTCACGGGTCATGACCCAATACTCAAGAGGACTTAGATGACATTCCCCTAAAGAATACAGGATGATAGAGCGAGCAATGAACTTGAGGGCTTAAAGTACTTTTTGAGAATATAAGTACAAAACTGTGTGTAACTAACTAAATGAAAAGAAGGTTAAAGGTCCCTAAACTATTTTATATAAGGGACAAATTCATTTTTTTTAATAATATTACAACCTTTTCTTTATTTGGCTTGGGCGGTCATTACTTGAAGTTTGATCCGATTCCGCCTGAATGGAATATACAACATGTTAGAAGTATAACTATGTTTAAGTTAGAGATTAGGAGTTAGAGATGGACTGGTTTAAACCATGTATGACTTGCCCTCTACTCCAAGTCTCTTCCTCATATTATACTTTATATATACCCCTATAAGAGTCAGATCAATACAACACAACAACAAATATTAGTCAGCTCATATTTTTTATATGGTATTAGAGTGGTTAGTCTAACGGCGCCGATCCTAGGCCTACCCACCACTTCCGCAGCGTGCCGTCGCCGGAGAGATTAATTTCCTCTCCCCGGGCGATGCGGCATCTGATCATCAAAGATCAGATCTGTCCTTAGTTTAGTTTAGAAAAATTTCGAATTGCCAGTTCTCATCTACTAGATTGATTTTTCCTTAGCCACAAATAAATTCCTAGATCTCCACAATCCTCTGTCCGGTGAAAATTTATGCTGATCAATCGTTAGCGTGTGCAACTACGCGTGTGCAACTACGGCGACACAAGCAGCTGCTTCTCCACATGCGCCGGCCGGGTCATCCGATGCAAGCAACAACGTCAAGCACCACCAGACACCAGTCGTCTTCCATCCAGTCTCCTTTGATGCCCGCTTCGATCCGATCTCCATCGACGTCATGGCTTGTCTGCCTCTGCACCGAGCACCGTACCGCCAGCCAGAGAAGTCTGGGATCGCGGGAGGGCGTCTCCCGCACAGATTTCCATCGGATCTCCCGGCGACGTTCGCGAGCTACTTCAGTCGGCTTCCTCGCGTAGGCGCTGCTTCCGATCTACATCGACCCGATCGACGCGGATGCATGGCTTCGGTCACGCGCACAGCTTGGATCCGACGCGCAGCTAGCCCGGTACGTGCATGCCCGTCTAAACATCAAGTACGTGTATGTATAAGTCGTACAAGACGCACACCTTTTCATGTGACACGAGCGGTTCGAGCCGACGAGACCCACTACATCGATCATCTACACCGAGCGATCTGCATCAAGCCACCGATCTCTGCGTCGACATCAAACGACTACACGTAGCACACCTGCACCTGCATCCACGACGCGTATGCATCGACCCGATGCCTCTTCGTCGAGCTGTACCACTACGCCAGACTACAAGCCAGACATACTTCGGCACGACTCAACATCAACACTTCGTCGCCGTGAGGGTCGCCTTCAAGCGGCATCATCGTCGACACGCATCTGCAACGTAATTGCCGAGACTTCATCGCCAAGGTCTTCATCAAAATGGACTTCACCAAACAAGTTCGTCAACACACCGCCGCCGCCTTGTCAACAAGATGGGTACCTAGCGTCCTGTGACAGACTTTTCTGGAAGACGCGACGACGGCAATAACCGCGTCACGACGACTGCATCGACTGTGTCATCCACGACGGCACGATTGCATCGAAATAGCGTCATTATATTGACGACCCCTACACGGCTACACGGTTCTGGCAAAACCGATGTGTGCTTGATGGTGTCCTCCGGTCCTGGCAAAACCCGTGGACTCATCGCTGACGGCACCCCCCGACATCCGCAAGGTGCATCGTCCACGTCTGCAGCTCCGTCATAACACTTTTTTTGCGTCTCTGGCTTTGTGCGGCTTCATCATCCATGACGACCACACCATCGACCACGGCTACATCACCATGATCGGCTACCTCGACATTAATGGCTATGTCTACAGCAAATCATCGGCAACAACTCTAGTCAACAGTGTCCGCCTCGTCACTTGCGTCCACGACACTCCCGCTGTGACTGCGGGAGGGAATAAAAGAGAACACATGGAAGGCACCAGAAAAGGATGCAGTCACCGCCCTAGTGCCGACCCATCAGCCATCAGAGACGCAGTTGATGATGGTGCAATGGAGAAGACGACGGAAGCGCAAGACTTCAAATTCAGTCGTAATCGTGCGCGCCACTCCCGCTATGACTGAGGGGGAATGTTAAAAGTATATCCATGTTTAAGTTAGAGATTAGGAGTTAGAGATGGATTTGTTTAAAGCATGTACACCTTGCCCTCTACTCCAAGTCTCTTCCTCATATTGTACTCTATTTATACCCCTACGAGGGTCAGTTCAATACAACAAAACAATAAATATTAGTCATCTCATACTTTCTATACAACATAAATCCTGATCATGAAAAATCAAATTGAATCTCTATGGGAGATGACCTTATTTACATAGGATTACCAATAAATATGTTGAGCAAGCAAACCAGAATTAATCACCAATTCTACACAATCCATGGCGTACGTCATCAATATCTAATAATGAGAATTTCGATGGACAATCACCTTCATGTTCATCCTCGTTGGAGGTTTCACTACTAGGAAAAGGGCTATAGATGGGATTGACACTAATGGCGCACCAGAAAGATGGTGCGCCATTAGTATATACTAATGGCGCACCACAATCTGATGCGCCATTAGAGTTTAAACTACTAATGGCGCATCATGCTACTGGTGCGCCATTATTATCAAAAAAAAAAATTTTTAACTAGTGCGCCTGTCCAAACATACTAATGGCGCATCCGGGCAAAGTGCGCCATTAGTAGTTGTAACTACTAATGGCGCACCAGTCAGCAGATGCGCCATTAGTATAGAATTTTTTTTTTTTAACTAGTGCGCCTATCCAAACATACTAATGGCGCATCCTGCCCAAGTGCGCCATTAGTAGTTGTAACTACTAATGGCGCACCAGGCAGTGGGTGCGCCATTAGTATAGAAATTTTTTTTAAACTAGTGCGCCTATCCAAACATACTAATGGCGCATCCTGCTTAATGGCGCATCCTACTTAAGTGCGCCATTAGTAGTTGTAACTACTAATGGCGCACCATGGAAGAGGTGCGCCATTAGTAAGTGGGCAGCAACAAGATATTTGGGACAGCCTCTCCTACCCACACACTCACTTTCTCCCCACTTCATTCTCTCCACCTCCTCCTTGTCTCGGGTGCCTCCTCTTTTTCACCTCATTTCCACCATAGATTCATTCAAATTAAGTGGTTAAATTACCTTGTTTTAATAGGTAAGTAAGGGGGGAAGCTATATTTAGGTTGTTCTCCTTACAACAATGTGCACATGCACTTTTTACGGCCTAGCTAGATCTATGTATGTTCGTGGTGTTGCATATGTTTGTGGTGTTGCATATGTGTTTGTGTTTGGAGGTGTACCGGTATTTGATATGCGATAGTTGCCAATATTTTGCCGGAATGTTGATTCATTTCTGTTTCGGCGAGAATTTTGGCATTAAGCATTCTTTTTGGTCCTATTTTTAGGGAAAGTCATGCCAAATTTTTGTTTGGTTCTAAAATATCGTTTTGCTCTACCCCGCAGGCGACCATGGTCCGCACGATGACCGAAGGCATCGTGAATAGGTTTTTGAGGTCCGCGAAGGCCGAGATGCTTCAAAAGAATGAGACGGAGATAAGATGTCCGTGTCGAAGATGCAAGCTGAAGAGCCTTATTGCGGACCCGGATTCCGGGCAGGTGCGGGACCACCTGCTGTTGCGTGGTTTCATGGATGGCTATCGGTGGCAAGGTGATGAAGATGACTACGAAGTCGTCCATGCGGGCCGGGCAAGAAATGAGGAAGGGCAGCAAGACAACCACCGCGGCTCGGGCGGGCGAGAAGACGAAGAATCCCCAGGAGATGATCACGACTGTGATGCTGTACATAGTCATCATGTAGAAGATGCAGGACATGATGATGAGGAAGATGCCGGAGCAGGCGACGGGCATGATCATGAAGATGATGATGCCGGCGGAGCAGACGACGCTGGACCATCGATGGGCTGGGTGCAGGACCCTCATATTCAAGAGCTGCTTCTCAAGCAGACGGATAATGCAAGAGCTGCCGCCCGAGAGAAAGCCAAGATGGATCAACTTGAGTTAGACGCGGTTACTCCATTGTATGAAGGATGCAGGCCCGAGGATACCCGCCTGAAAGTAACGCTCATGGCCCTGGAGATGAAGGTAAAACACAAAATGACCGACGCATGCTTCGACGAGAACATGTCATTCTGGCACGAACGTCTTCCCTAGGGGAACAAGTGCCCGACCAGTTTGGAGGAGGCGAAGAAAATCGTGTGTCCTCTGGATTTACCGCACGTGAAATACCATGTGTGCATGAACAATTGTATCATTTATCGGGATGAGCACGCGGAGTCTACCATATGTCCGGTGTGCGGCGTCACTCGATACAAGAAGAGGAAGAAAGCTCCTCGAAAAGTGGTGTGGTACTTTCCGATCACTCCTCGTTTGCAGCGCTATTTCGCGGACCCTAAGGTAGCAAAGCTCCTGCGTTGGCACGCGGATAGGGAGGAGAAGAAGCGGGAAGATGACGCAAATGATCCGGAGATAGATAAAAAAGACAAGATGCTGAGTCACCCTAAGGATGCGAGCCAGTGCCAAGCGTTGAACTTCGAAGACTCGGAATTTGGGAACGATCCAAGGAACATCGTGCTGGGCGCGAGCACCGATGGAGTCAATCCGTTTGGCAGCCAGAGAAGCACACATAGCACCTGGCCTGTGTTTGTGTGGATGTACAACCTTCCCCCCTGGTTGTGCATGAAGAGGAAGTACATTCACATGAGTATGCTAATTGAAGGGCCGAAACAACCAGGGAACGACATCAATCTGTGTCTGGGGCTGCTGAAAGAGGAGCTTGACACGCTGTGGAAAACGCCAGCCAATACGTGGGACGCCGCAGAGAAAGAATATTTCCCTATGAGAGCCGCACTGCTCATGACGGTGCACGACTATCTCGGTTACGGATATCTTGCGGGGCAGGTAGTCCACGGATTTTCTGGATGCGTAAGGTGCATGGATGACACAACGTATCGCCAGCTAGATAGAGATCCCGGGTCTTCGAAAACCGTGTTCATGGGACATCGAAGGTGGCTTCGCGACGATGACCCGTGGAGGAAACGCAAGGATCTGTTCGATGGTGAAACCGAACCCCGAAAACGCCCGTGTACGAGGAGCGGCGAGGAAATAGACAAGTTGTTGAAAAATTGGAAAGACTGCCCACTGCCGGGAAAGAAGCAAAAGGCGTCAGAGCCGGGAAAGAAGTGAAAGGCGCCAGAGCCGCTGCTGAAGGTATGGAAAACGAGGTCTGTTTTCTGGGACTTGCCGTACTGGAAGATCCACCGTGTGCCTCACAGCCTTGATGTCATGCATATCACGAAGAACGTGTGCGAGAGTCTGCTTGGTACCCTGCTCAACATGCCAGAGAGGACCAAAGATGGGCCGAAAGCAAGGAGACTTGAAATCAATGGGCATCAGGCAGGAGCTTCACGCTATATATGATGATGATGATGATGATGATGATGATGATGATGATGATGAGGCGAAGCAGGACACAGAAAGTCGTCGCAAAGGCAAAAAGGCCAAGAAGACCGGAAATGACTACCCTCCCGCGTGCTTCACTCTAAGTCAGGAGGAGATCGAGCAGTTTTTCACCTGCCTCCTAGGAGTAAAACTTCCTTACGGTTACGCGGGGAAGATAAGCAGATACCTAGACCCAGCGAAGCAGAAGTTCAGCGGGATGAAGTCTCACGACTGTCACGTGCTAATGACGCAGATACTTCCAGTTGCAATCCGTGGGATCATGGACGCGCACGTCCGTGAAACGCTATTTGGCCTATGCAACTTCTTCGACGTCATCTCTCGGAAGTCGATTGGCGTGAGGCAACTCAGAAGGCTACAGGAAGAGATCGTGGTGATACTATGCGAGCTTGAGATGTACTTCCCGCCCGCATTCTTCGACGTTATGGTGCATCTGCTGGTCCATATAGTGGAGGATATCATCCAACTCGGGCCGACGTTCCTGCACAGCATGATGCCGTTCGAAAGGATGAATGGTGTCATCAAAGGATACGTTCGCAACATGTCACGTCCAGAAGGAAGCATAGCCAGGGGCTTTCTGACCGAAGAGTGCATCTCCTACTGCACGAATTATCTAGGCATCGAGAACCCCGTTGGTCTGCCCGTCAACAGGCACCTCGGCAGGCTCGCTGGATGGGGTCACCGTGAGGGTCGCCGCGAAATGCATGTCGACTTCGAGGGTCGACTCGCCGACTTTGAAAGAGCAAACCTAGTCGCGCTACAATACATAGACGTGGTCGATCCTTGGGTGGTAGAGCACAAAACGTTTATTAAAAAGATGTACAATGGCCGAGGCCAACAGAGGACGGACGGAGATACACTCAAAGAGCACAACTCATGTTTCACGCGTTGGTTCAAGCATAAGCTTCTGTCGTACCCTTTACATGAGGATTCTTCCGCGGAAGAACAACTCATATTCGCCTTGTCACAGGGCGCCGAGCACAACCTGATGACCTATGAGGCGTACGATATCAACGGCTACACATTCTACACCGAGGCCAAGGACATGAAGAGCGATGGTTATCAGAACTCCGGGGTAACGATGGAATCCTACACCGGTAACGACAAGGACAGATACTATGGAAGGATCGAGGAGATCTGGGAGCTGAGCTACGCTGGAGAGAAGGTCCCGATGTTCCGTGTCAGATGGGCCAAGAACGTCATAAAAGAAGACCGGTATTTCTCCACCATGGTTATACCCGAAGCCAAATCCAAGACCGCGGGCGCAAACGTCACCGCGAAAAATGAGCCATGGGTACTGGCTTCCCAAGTGGACCAATGCTTCTTCATTACCGACCCGCCAAAGCCCAGTCGTGTTGTCGTGAGGAGAGGCAAAAGGAAGATCATCGGAATGGATGGAGTAGCCAATGAGCAAGACTTCGACAAGTACGGTGACCCGAGGATCGAACATGACGACGATGATGAAGTAGCAGCATACACCACAAGAAGAAGTAGGACCACCCTACCTAAAGGACGTCCGTTCCACAGAAGAACTCCATTTGCGAAAAAGAAGGGCAAGAAGATTGTGAACAGATAGCTAGCTAAGATCGATTGTATTTAAATCGTAGCCTTCATTTCTCGATTGTATTTCATGGTACTTTTTGAACTATCATCAATATTTTTAAATTTCATGGACACTTGATCTCGATCCCCCTCCATCTCGATCGCTATCCCACCTCGCCAGATCCGGCCCCCCTCGCCGCCGAGCACCCCCCCAGTCCACCGGCCGCCGCCGCCGACCCCCCGCAGCCTCGATTCCCCTACTCAACCGCCGCCGCCGACCCCCCGCACCCCGCGCACCGTCTTATAAAAAAATTTGTATCAAACAGCTTTTTAAATGCTACTGTCTTATAAAAAAATATTACTGTTATTATTTAAACAAGTTTGAACATATTTAAACATAAATAAGTATCAAACAGCTTTTTAAATGCTAAAAAAAAATTTGTGGAGCCTGGGAGTCAAACCCAGGACCTCCTGGTGTGAGAACTGGTTGCTGACCAGTCGAGCTAGTAGAGTGGGCTTGACATAGATAGGTTCTGGTACTACATAACCTTTCGGCTCGAGTTGAAATAAAAAAAAATACTAATGGCGCACCACGGTGAGGTGCGCCATTAGGATGGACATGCTAATGGCGCACCACGGTGAGGTGCGCCATTAGTATTGTGGCCCCCCTTCGCCCGATCCCCCCTTCGCCCGATCCCCCTCGCCAGTTCTCTCCCTCTCGATCCACCGCCGCCGCTGCCGCTGCCCTCGCCCTCGCCCTCGCCCTCGCCCTCTCCCTCCCTCGCCCCCTCCTCGCCGCCCGGACGCCGCCCGGACGCCACGCCGACACCGCCTCGACCCCGCCCCGACCCCGCCGCCCGGACGCTGCCCCGCCGCCCCGACGCCGCCTCGACCCCTGCCTCTCTACGAGGAGGTAACCCTAACCCCACCCGCGCCGCCCCACAACAGACTGTTTATGTTATCTCATTTCCTCTTCTCCAACGGATTCAATCATCTCCTCACTGCAATTCACACGCGGATTCCTTCGAGAATGTATTTTCGTGTAGAAGATAATGTGGCATTGTATGTCTTGTATCACTTCTTAGTTAACTAGGATTATTCAGCTGCAATTCACACATGAATTCCAGTGAAAATTAGGCGTAGTGGCCAATGTGACAGTCTTCAAGGCTTGGGTAAAGTGCTGTGCAATAACAAGATATATATCTTTACCAGTTAAAACTTAAATGAGCCTGGTAGGGTGAGCGCATGATCAATATGTACATGCTTAATCGAAGCAATGCCCTCTTATATTGCTCTCTTGGTCATTAATTTTTCAGCCTGTCAGTTAGATGTTCTATCAATTGGTAGAGAGAAGGATTAGAGAATAATATCTCGCCACTGACGATCATCCAGCTGCAATTTACACACGAGTTCCTGTGAAAATTCAGGGTGGTGGTGGCCACTGTGACAGTATTAGCTTGAGTCTCCAATCATTGTTCTCATGTTTTGATTATCTGAAGGCCTTGGGTAAAATGTGGTGCATGAAAAGATTATCTTTATTTCCCAGTTTAAGATGAACTGAGTAGGTTTGATTGAGTGCATGATCAGTATTTACACCGCTTGATCGAAACAATTCCGTCTTATTGCTCTCTTGGTCATCAACATTTCTGCCTATGAGTTCGATCTTCTACCAACTGGTAGAGAATAACATCTCACCACTGATGATAATGGTGTTCTAGCATCGCATATTGCTGCATTAAACAAGTTGGGTACAATAATAGCCTTTCATAACTTATAATGACAAACATTGGTTCCATTAACCCCACAAATCCCGACAGATTCAGGGGAACGGGGTTCAGACTCACGTAAGCAGCTTGCCATGAACTGTGCGGTAATGGTGTTCTAGCACGCACATTGTTGTGAATAGTATATATCGAGAGGACTCCACTATGCAACCTTTGACATGCTCATCACATACTGTTATTTATAGTGAACCTTCTTTACTTGTATTTACAGGGAAACAATTGGTACAATTCTTGCCCGGGGCCACAGCTGAAATAGAGACGCCAGTTAGTGCTGTTTCCATTAGGAGGATTCCAAGGTATATACCCCAATTCTATTTAAATATAAATTGGAAAAATCTCTTTCAAAATTTGGTACAATTGCTTGAATTTTTGGAAAAATCTCTTGAACAACTTCTGATATCCTAAAAATTCAGAACAGTATAGCTATCATTTTGAAGTTTGAAACTAAAAAATATCGACAGCAGTAATTGTTCTAAGATGGTTCAGGATAGTGGATCTTAGGCATTACATTTTTCTTTTTGATGAAATAGGCATTATATTTAAGCTGGCAGTACAGTAGGCATAACCTTCTACCTCACTTAAACAGTTGACAATTCTTTACCTTAGTCTTTGCATCCCATCAGCAAGCTTTTATTGGTCATTTTTCTTTTGTTTGTGAGAGAGTTAGCTGGAATTTTTGAATAAAACGTAAGTCTAATCCCAGCGAAAAATTCAAGCTATCTTAACCTCCAATTTTGAAACCAGATGACACTGATAATTTTAGTGGAAAACAAAGGACTCTTCTGTTATTTTTAGTGAAAAGTTGGTCCACCGACCACTCACATATCCAATTTCCATGATCCTCAACGGAAGTCAGAAACACAACATATCCATGGACTTCTCATTGTTCAAAATCTTCTCTTAGGATTAACCACAACAGCATATCGGGGGTTCAGGAATCAAAATATCAGTTACATCAAGAGTTAGCAATGACCAAACTGGCATGTAACAAAGACACTATAAAAGATAGCCAACATCCAGTTAGGCCAATTTTCTAAGGCTATTCCAAAATTAGACGGCATTTCCCCTTTGCAAGCGGTTGCATAGTCTTCAGCGAGGTGTGGTGCAGCTTCCTTGTGAGGGCATATGAACTTCTCCACAAATACCTTCTTGCATACCATGACTATGCTATAGTAGTCCCGGTACTGACCTAGCAATCCATTTGCCTTAAGAAACTGGATAATTAGAAGAAGAAACTGTCTCCTGATTTTGATGTATTTTGCCTAAAGTCTCTAATTTTGATGTATTTTTCTTAATTCAGCGAACCGTGAGATGGACTTAGAAGAAGAAACTGTCTCCTGATTGCAGTTGATTAATTAGTATATATGTTGTAGACTTGTAGCATACCTACCTCTATATGGTTTTATATTTCAACTTGATTTCTGAATATTCCAAACCACACGCGAAGTCCTTTCTTACAAGAAGAAGTTTCTCTTCATAACAGTGAACAAAACTACTGTCAATCAGCTCAGTTCTAGTGCTGTTGGATTTTTTTTAATTGGCTTCTTGCAGTTTTGAAAATTCAGTTTATTCGGTTACTGAAAATTCAGTTAATTCAGTTAGGCACACAAATTTCAGAACTTTTGTGTGCCCTAGTACTCGGTGTTTGTAGAAAACCAGGAGTGTCAATGGGACTAGAATTCACTTGTTCTTATATGGGTTTGTAAAACTTGTTCATGTACTGAACTACTAATGCCTTGTGATGCTCTGAATTACTTGTGATGCCTCTGAATTACTTGTGATCACATTGAGAAAGACTTGTAAAGATGATGATCATCTTTAACAGAAAACAATTTGTGATGATTTTGCTAGTTTGCTGGGTTTTGTCTCCGACCATCGTGTCGTGATTATTTTGCAGGTACCCCGAGAGGCCCTTGAGTTTGCCGGAATGTCGATTAACTTCCGTTCCGGCAAATTCGGGTACTCCATATGTCCTATTTTCAGCAAAGGTCATGCTGAAATTTTCCGTGAATTTTAGCATGACTTTGCTAAAAATAGGACATATGGGGTACTTGTGACTAATGCATAGGCCGGGGTATCTTAGTAGTTAATTAAGTAGGATCAAGTGCCCCGGCGTACTTGTGACTAATGCATGGCTTTTAGGGTGCCTCGGTGTCGATAAAAACCGAAATGATGAAAAGTTAGGCTTTTAGGGTGCCTTGGCGTCGAAAAACCCTCAATGATAAAAGCTTAGATTTTAGGATGCCTCGGTGTCGACAAACCCTAAATGATGAGACCATGATCTTGTTCCTTGACAATAACCAACTTTTTGACCAAACTTTGTTTCTATTTAGAGAGAAACATGGCCCACAACGATGAGGCCGGGGGTTCGGGCGGCAAGGCATTCTGGGAGCTGTCCCAGGAGATGGAGGAACAACCTCACTTGTATGAGGCCGCCGCCTTCCCCACCGATCCTGAGACCACGGATGGTGCCGCCGAGGATGACCACACTGATGCCACCACTGATGGTGCCGCCGAGGATACCACCACTGATGATGGCGGCGCATGCATAGATAGCAGCCAGCCGAAGAGGCAACGGAAGGACCGGCGCCCGATCGTGCTCCGCACCCTCAAGGAGGAAGTTACTGAAGTGGACTCCAACGGGAATCCAACGGCGCCCGAACGAATAGTCAAGGGGTACTCGCTTCAGCTCGGGTGCATTGTCCGGAGCACCGTCTCGATCAACACCGAGAACCTGAGGCATCCTGACCGAGGGAATTTGCGCCACCTCCTCTTCACGAAGCTGCACGAACGATACAAGTTCCCCGCTGAATTCGAAAACACAAGCCTCAAAGGGAATAAAGTGAACAATGCTGCCCTCACGAAGATGAGCAAGGCCCTGTCTACTTGGAAAAGCAATGTGAAGAGAATGATCGAGAAAGGTGAGAGTTATGAGAAGATCAAGGAGAAAAATCCTTCGATCACCGAAGATGACTACAACGACTTCAAGATCAATTGCTCGAGCACCGCAAGCTCCCAATCAAGTGAGTGGGGGAAACAAATGCGGGAGCTGAACATAGGGGAACACACACTCGGTCCCGGCGGTTATAGAGTGGCGGAGCCTATATGGGACAAGGAGGAGGCGGACCGTGCCGAGCAAGGCCTACCGCCCCTCTTCGATAAATACGGTGACAAGCAGACCAGGAACTTTGTCAGGGCCCGGTACAAGAAGGACCCGAAAACAAAGGAGCTTACCACGGATCCGAAGACCATGCGGCTTGAGCTTGTTCTGGTAAGGAATACACCCCCGCGTAATTAGCTCCATATGGTTGCATTCTAATTAATGAAGCCGAATTTCTAAATGGTTCACATTCCTTCCGCAGGCGACTGAAAGCAGTAGCGCGGGGTCGACTCAGAGCAACCCTTGGGACACCACTCTAAATAGGGGGTTGAATATAATGAAGAACAAGGATAAGCTCAGTAAGCCGACGTCAGCTGGTCGTCTGGCCGGCAAAGGCTTGTCGACAAAATGGGGGTCATACTATACCGCTGGTGTGCGGAAGGAGAAAAAGACCAGCTCGGAAAGCCAGGCGCGAGAGGTTCAAGAACTCAAGGCACAGGTGGCGCGGATTCCGGAGATTGTCCAAGAGCATGTGGAACAACGACTCGGAGCGACGATCACCGCCCTTGTGCCTACCTTGATCTCGGGGTTGAGTGCGTGGATTGCGGGCGGCCAACAGGGGCCGCCCCCGATTCCTAGCTTCACGGCCATCAACTCGCATAATGCGATGGCGGGGCCATTGGTGCCTCCGGTGGAGGCGGCATTGGTGTCTCCGACGCCGGCACGGGAGCTTAATGCACCCGGGTGTACGCCGGCCGGCACCTCTTCAGCAAGCGGCCGCTCCGTCAACTGCACGCCCGCCGTTGGCGGTGCCTCTACATTAGCCGAGCTCGACGCCATCATCACGGTAACTAATTAAGCCTCTCTCGGCCGAGGACTTCATCTCCTTGCCTTTGACTGGGCATCCCTGACGCCCTACATGTTTTCGCAGGGCGCCGCCGACGTTCCGTGCACTCTCCTCCACTTCGTGAACAACGAGTTGGTCGATGTCGCCAAGGGAAAAATCGTTCAACCGGGCAACCCCTTGTTCCACGATACCCAGATGCCACCCAACTTGTTTAGGGTTCAACTGGTTCGGGTGCTGCTAGGCTGCGACGACTTATTACCTCCGATTCGACCCGTCGGGGCCGACGATGATGACGTGATGACCCTCAGCGCCTGCCTGAGCTGGCCCCTGCTTTGGCCGAAGAGCCAGATTCGTTTGGGGGCGGGGGACACCACCCCAAAGACAACACCGCCAGTCGTGCCGGCGCCAAGTCGGCCCCATGGCAAGACCGCCGTAACGGTGCCGGACATCCCTATGCCACTGGATCCAAACATGCATATGGCACAGGATCAGAACGACGACGACGACGACGATGATACATTTGGCAACGTCGATCATTACTTTGCCGAGCATGGGTACGATGGCGACTTCATGGGGCCTCCTTCTCAAGAACCAAACCCAACAAAAGACGTGTGCGATCTAGCTCGTACCGCGGAGAAGCCAAGTTGCAACAGGCGCCGTCTGGCTTTCAGCTCTCAGGAGACGCCTCCAGCTGCCGACTTCACCGAGCCTCAGATAGGCGAGGTGCGAAATATTATCAGCCCCAACACACTCAAGAAGGCGGTCTGTGAGCAAAACTCGGTCCCATTACAGGAGAAGAAGAAGGCACGCAAAAGAAAGAGTAAGAAGGGTGCGAGCCAGCCGGCACCGAGTACGATCCGTGCTCAGGACGGGCCACCTTCACCTAAGGATATCTCGAGGAGGGTGCATGTGGCGGGTAGGGCGATGCTACCACCAAATATGCTCAATGCTGCAACTGGTGCTATGCGGAGTCTGCACGACAGTGTTCTTTCTTTGGAGAAGCGGCGTCTCAGAGAGAAGGATGTGGCATACCCGGTTTTCGTGGCCAAGGTGCTAGAGGGCAAGGGCTTTGTGGATGGCGACATCGGGGGTACGATCGTCCTGCGGTTTGATGACATCTTTGCTATGTTTAACCTTCATCCGCTGCACTACACCTTCGTTCGGCTATTTTCGCTGAGTATGGAGATGCGGATCATTCGCGACAAGACCCCGGACATCGTGATAGTCGACCCCTTCTACATGTGTGCCAAGATCTTGGGCAGCGCTGGGGACCGGCAAGTCGCGAGTTCTTACCTCGAAGGCGTCATTCTGGCAAACCAAGATAAGGATAACTTCCTCGTGCCTTACTTTCCCGAGTAAGTCCTCCCCTCAACCGGCCCATAACATATGAATTCTTACATTTCGATCGTTTTTCTTTTAACATTCCGTGCTTTATGCAGTGACACACGTTGCACGCTCATCCTCCTAAGCCCCAAATATTCCATGGCCACGTATTTCGACCCGGACCGTCAGTCGAACGTAGACTACACAAATGTCAAGAAGGTTCTTGATGATGTTCTCCCCGGCTACGCCAAATCTGGAGGCACCTTCACCAGGCCTATTCGTAAGTACGGCAAGCACGTGTTCTCCCACAATACGACGTTCTGCTGCGTCAAGCAGCCGCCTGGCGGTCAGAAGGGTGCCTACTACGCCATCCATCACATGCGGGCGATCGTACGTGACCATCATCAACTTCTGCTACCGAGTAAACTCCAAGATTGGGCCGCGAGCGTGTCGGCAATCCAGGACGCGGACCTCCGACAAGAATTCTTTCGCATCCAGTCGGAGTTTGCGGAAATCATCCATCAAGATGTCCTTCGTACCTCGGGGCAGTTCTACCTCAGAAATCAACCGTCCAACAGTGACATCGACACAATGCTACAAATGCAGGATGACAACGCCCGTTCTTTCATGACTCCCACGATAGACGGCGGCTTCATCCATGCTTCGGTCCCTTGAGTCGAGTTGTCTAGTTCTGAAACATCGATTGGCTCATGTTGTAATTAAACTTTAATGAACTTGTAGTATGTCTCTTTGGTTTTGAGAGTTGTTCAACTTAGATGTAATCGATGCTATTAATGTCTTGCTTTTCTCTTCCGATCGTTCTGTTGCATACTTATATATTGCTTATGTATTGTCTGTGAATTGGTACTAACGTTTCGTTTGGCTAGTGCATAGCGATGCCGACGTATGTCGTGTACAAGGGTAAGGTTCCCGGAGTCTACGATGACTGGGAGGAGTGTCGGAGACAGGTTCACCGATTCAGCGGTAACAGTTACAAAGGGTACACCACTAGGGCCGAGGCCGAATCTAGATACGCCCGCTATCTAGCGGGAGAGGGGAGGGAGCGTTGGGGGAACCGGATGAAGACGAGTTTCATCGTGATGATGCTCATCGTGATGACCGCATCTCTCTTCTATGTGATGGTAGTTTAGATGATCGATATCGACTTGTAATGCGAAGATAAACTCGCTACTCGCGGTCTCGAGACTTGTAATATAATGTTCTATATTTGTTCGGTCTTTTCAATTCGGAGACTAATATGATGAATTGTATTCGGAGACTAATATGATGAATTGTATTCAAAGACTAATCTTCTATTGTATTTGATGAATCTATTGTTGATGTGTGCTGTCTATATTTTGTCAAATTATACATTTTGTAACCTGTGCAAAAAACAGAAAATAAAAAAATAAAAAAAACCTAATATTCATACTAATGGCGCATCACATGACAGTGCGCCATTAGTATGACAGTGCATACTAATGGCGCATCACCGGGTAGTGCGCCATTAGTATGCTGCGGTTACTAATGGCGCATCCAGAGGTGGTGCGCCATTAGTATGCCAAAGCACCTGGGTATACATGCCCCCTGGGAGGCATACTAATGGCACACCCTCGCATATACTAATGGCGCACCAGGTGGTGCGCCATTAGTATACCAGATACTAATGGCGCACCAGGTGGTGCGCCATTAGTAAAAATTACTAATGGCGTGCTATCAATGGCGCACCAGTGATGCGCCATTAATGGCCATATTATGTGCGCCATTAGTAGTGGTATTTCTAGTAGTGTTTGTAATTTATGCCAATCGAAAGCTCCCCCCCCCTCTTTCTACTAATAATGAACCTCCCCCCCCCCCAACAGCGAGGGGTTGGAGCTCACATC
>NC_057801.1:42480462-42482810 GCF_018294505.1 Triticum aestivum | reverse complement strand
AGAGCGCTTAGAGAAACAGTGGACAATTAGAAAGACCAGAGCTCTTGATCAATTCTATCCTAACCAATATGTATCTATATGCTTTCTTTTTTCAAACTCCCAAAAGGGGTCCTTCAAATTCTGAATTATTTCAGATTCAAATTCTTCTGGCAGGAAGACAGTAAAAAAAATACAAACTAGCCAAATGGATGGTGGTTTGTTAGTCGAAAGATCAAGCACTAGTAGAAAATGGGGCTTTGGTCCAGGCCGGGTCAACCCATTAGTCCCGGTTCAATCCAGAACCGGGACCAATGGGGGCATTGGATCCGGTTCGTGAGCTCCGGGGGCCGGCTGGGCCACGTGGGCCATTGGTCCCGGTTCGTCTGGACCTTTTGGTCCTGGTTGGTGGGACGAACCGGGACCAATGTGCCTTGTTCCTGGCCCACCACCATTGGTCCCGGTTGGAGGCATGAATCGGGACCAAAGGACGCCCATTAGTCCCGGTTCATACCACAAACCAGGACTAAAGTGTTGGTCCTCGTTGCGGCCAGAGTTTAGTCCCACCTCGCCAACCGAAGGGGGCTCACACCGGTTTATAAGCCCCTCCCTCTCCGCCTTGTTGAGCTCCTCTCAAAATGAAAATAGATGCCCTTATACAGGAAATTTGACCTAAATTCATACTGAGTTTCTCTAAAGTTAGTAAAAATTTATTATGAATTTAGGCTGAATTTTCTCTATAAGCGCATCTATGCTCATTTCTGAGTAGTTTTTTATATAGTTTTTTCTATTTTCTGCTATATTTATTTTTTTCTATTTATTTCTGAGTTGTAATAAGTCATTAAAAATAAAAAATATTTTAGTAAAGTTAATCACACCTATTTTTTCTTCTATTTATTTCTGAGTAGTTTTTTATATAGTTTTTTTCTTTTCTGCTATATTTATTTTTTCTATTTATTTCCGTGTGGTAATAAGTCATTAAAAATAAAAAAGAGGCGCAATGCTAGTTAATTCGCTTCAAGCCTTTCAGAATAGTATAAACTGCATTGCACATAGCTCCGTGCAGTCTACTCTATTCCTCAAGGCTAGAAGCGAACCAACGTGCAGGTGAGCATTAAGCCTCTTCTTCATCGTCTCTGCACTCAGGGCTTATAAACAGCTGTGAGTGCCTCTCGCTTGGTGAGGTGGGACTAAAAAAACAGCTGCAGAAATAATCAACTAAAAAACAGCTGCAGAAAATAAATAAGTAATTAGACGGGTCCATTGGTACCGGTTGGTGGCTCCAAACGGGACCAATGCCCCTCTTTAGTCCCGGCACATAATGCTTTAATGTCTTATGGTGCGGCCCTCGTGATACCATGCCAACTTTCAACTTTAAATTTTTTCAGAGTTCATTTGAAATGCTTTAATGCAGAAAACAAAAGAAAATAAATAATGAAGAAAACAAAACAAAAAAACTGGAAAATAAAATAATATAAATAAAGCAAAAAGAAAACAAAAAAAGTGTATTCAAATTTGAAAACTAATGGCACTAACAGAAAGTTTATAATTTTTCTAAAACTAAAAGCAAAAGGAATTAAAAAATGAAGCAAAAAAACAAAAGAAAATAAATAATGCAGAAAACAAAAAAAATCTGGGAAAAAAATTAAAATAGCAACAATAAGTATTTTGTTGTAAGTAGAAAGAAAATAAAATAAATAAAGCACGAAACAAAACAAAAAACAAAAAAAAGTGTTTTCAAATTTGAGAACTAATGGCACTAACAGAAAGTTTAAAATTGTTCTAAAACTAAAAGCAAAAAGAATTAAAAAATAAAGCAAAAAAACAAAAGAAAATAAATAATGCAGAAAACAAAACAAAAAATCTGGGAAAAAAATAAAAATAGCAATAATAAGTAAAGAAAAAAAGTGCCTCCTACTGGGCCCCACGGCCTGAATACGACTAGAAACCCACCATGGGCCAGGATTCAGGCCCGAAGGTGGCCCAGTAGGCCCATCAGGCAAAGCAGTAGTAAGTAGGTCCGTAAGCCTGCAGTGGAGAGGAGCTCGAGAGGGGTGCGGCAGTGGGGCTTATAAACCACTGCGCGCCCCTCTCAGCTAGCGAGGTGGGACTAAACATTCCTGACGCACCGTGCCAGCACACGACCATTGGTCCCGGTTCGTGGCTCCAACCCCTCGCTGTTGGGTGGGGGGGACCAATGCCCACCCTTTAGTCCCGGTTGGTGGCACCAACCGGGACCAAAGCCCTCTGCTTCCCGCCCTTTGGGCTGCTGAAAAGAGGCCTTTAGTCCCGGTTGGTGCTACCAACCGGGACTAAAGGGTGCATCGGTCCCGGTTGGAGCCACCAACCGGGACCAAAGACTTTGCTATATA
>NC_057801.1:42451196-42479337 GCF_018294505.1 Triticum aestivum | reverse complement strand
TGATTTAATTAATAAAACTATTTTATTTAACTATATATAGAAGTAGTTTGTAGTAAGTGCTACTTTATTTATTTATAGTAAGTGCTACTTTATTTATTTATAGTAAGTGCTACTTTTTTTGTTTATAGTAAGTTCTTAGTAGTTGAACTAGATAGTTGATTTAATTAATAAAACTACTTTATTTGACTATATATAGAAGTACGTAGTTCCCGCATCGACGTCGGCGATGCCTATCCCGCGTCCTCGTCGTCGTCGACTCGGCGGTGGAGGCCTATTTGATCAGGGCCATGTTCGGGACTTGGCTCCGCCGGGCTGGTATTGGGAGGTGCTACCTTCTGGGGGACGTAGGTTGGTGAGGAGGCAGCCCGTTGTTGACACAATCCTTGTTTGGTGGCGGTCGTGTGGGCCAGTGACGGTGCCGAGGCTTTCGGACACCGTGGAGGTGGTACATCACCGTGTCAGCAAGGAGGACGAGCACGTCCGTCGCTACATGGTTGCGTTGGAGGGCAGGTTCGACAATACCTGGCAGGTACTTCAGGGATCTCACTGGAGCTATGATCCTGTGATCGTTCCTTATCTTTGGGTGTCCACCGCCCGCGACGATACCCGTCGGGCGCTACGGTTCTAGCTGTATTAATTAGTGATGCTATATGTATGATAGTATTCGAGGAGTATTCGACGATGTACGGACACAAGAGTTGATGTACTTTTGGTTATAATTGAATGCATGCTAATTTGAATACTACTTTATTTTACGATTTGGTTTTGCTTATCGAATGCTCATATTGGAAAAGTACTCCTACTTTGAATGCTAAAATTGAAGAGCACTCCATGCAGAAATCTAGGAGCCCCCTCCATCATCCGCGCCATCGTGAGGGTAGCTTCTCCTTCATTCCCATGTGCTAGACAATTTGTTGTAATAATGCACTCGGGAATGAAAGGAGGAGCTACATACCATCACCGATAGTCAACCCGTGATTAATAATAATGATCTAATTTAGGTTTTTTAGTACATATATTTAATATTTGAATTATGAACTTAGGCCCGAAATATCGTAATCGGACGATGAAAACCGCCCGGGGGAGTGCGACTGGTGCCACGACGACCGAGGTGTGTGCGACAGGTTCATTGAGCTGGACGAAGATCGGCGCTTCAGCATTAAGCTCGAGGAGACCTTCGATGTTCATACGGTACGCAACGACGACAATATTTTTTTTGTAATTAAGCATGACTTCAACTATTTTAACATGTATTTTTCATCTTTTCCAATTCGACTAGCTTATCCCATGCTTTGCAAGACGCTATGTCTTAGAAAGGATGGGTTTTGAAGACCATGAAAGTATGGAAACCAAAAAAATTATCCTAAGTACCCATCATGGTGTGGATTTTCAAGTAAAGTTGTACAATGCTCAGAGTGTAACCCATTTTGGTTGCAAAAACTGGGAAACACTTTGCAAGATGTATGGTTTTGATGAGGGTATGCTTGTCACCACGGATCTTGGTGATCCTACAATCGCGCAAGAGAGACCTTCGATTTTCGTCCTTGTGGATACACCTCCAATTCTTCCCCCATGTGATCTTAACATAGTTATTAAGTAATTTATATTGTTTATTTCAAAATAGTTGACAACTTATTTCCATTGACAGCTTATTTTGATTCTTCAAAGAATGTGCGGAATATGGTAGACAGAACCTACTACACCGAAGGCTCCAAACTAACTTATCAGGAGAAAAATCATCTGGTCGCATTTTGTACTGATCTTGAGAATTACAATATCTACAATCAAACTCCTCAACATTATCGTCAATACGTGCCACTAGTGCACGTGTTGAACTACGGTAACTACCATGGAGATACCCTGGTAAGATTTTTTTACTATTACGACATCCGTGCATCTTTTTGCACACTTCTAAAACTAATACATCATTGCTAACTACGAAGTTATTACTATGTTTTTCAACAGATAATCCTGAATGATTGTGTGCCTCATCTGATGTATACACACGGTAGCCTTCATGTTTTGAACATACAACCAGGTCTTCCTACGAATCTGAACTGTCCATACCGGGTTTCTAAAAGAAGTGGAGACATGACAATCAAAGAATGGAAAAAATGCATGGACAGTCGTAAGGAGATTCTTGGAAGCAACAATAGCAAAGGACAAAAATTGGAGACAGGATAATCGCCATTCTTCATAATGGAGAGTCAGGGTCTATATTGTTTTATGCTATTTTACCTTAAGGCTGTTTAGGTCATGTCCTACCTGATACTGATGATCTGCATGTGCTAAGAACAATTATGTAGGGTTGGGTTCGATGACTATGAGGATGATGATCCTATGACTTATTATTAATAACGAGTAGAAGTTGTATGATGATGCATGATTAGTAGGACTTGTTATTATATACGATGATGTATGATGCGAGCATGCATGAGATATTATATCAGCGGGTGAAATGAACATATATAGCAGCAGCGTTGGTAAACCAAGGACGAAGATATAAGAGAGGACACTTCTTTCTATTAGCTAGCTAATAACAACCTAAAAATAACCCCCAAAACCCCTAAAGCAGCCACTTTTCTAAAAAAACATGGACTTTTGGTCCCGGTTGGTGCCACCAACCGGGACCAAAGGCTCCCTGACTGGGCTCGGCGCACAGGGCCACGTGGAGGCACATTGGTCCCGGTTCGTGTTTGAACCGGGACTAATGGGTGGAGGTATTAGTAATGACCCATTAGTCCCGGTTCATGAACCGGGACTAAAGGCCCTTACGAACCGGGACTATTAGGTGTGTTTCTACTAGTGAAGGTGGCCTTGGCATTCATGTCCTACAAGTCAAGAACCATATCTTACATAGTAAATGGGTATTCAGACGGCTTACATAATGATGTACGGAAAAACATGCTACGCAACAAATATCTAGGCCAAAAAGTTCTGTCTCGGGCCTACTAGAAATCTGAATACTCGCACATTTGGGCTGGATTAATGGGGGCAATGAAACATCTTTTTCGCTTTGAATCTTTCGCGATAAAAGATGAGTCAGATATTTATTTCTAGGACGACAAATGGCTAGGCAATGCAAAACTCTGAGGTGGGATTTGATTGGCCCCCTTCTCATGTCATGGTAAAATCTTCTATCCCTATTGTAGTATATTAACCTAACACAAGGACATATGTGTTTCGTTAGAATCTCACTACCTCCAGGTACTTAATATGCATATATAGAATATTTTTATTTCAAAGGTAGCTTGATAAACCAAACAACACGGGCCACATATAGTGAAGAAGCAACAGACGTTAGAAAATAGCAAGTCACCAAGAATTGCTAGTGTGTCAAATTTTCCATGATGAGAACATGTGGATGGTGATTTTTTGCACATAGCTGGTGAATGAACTTTCTTTTTTGAATCATCTAGAAGAACTGCTTGTATTTATAATAAAGGTATGACTAAATATAAACAACCATAATACAACAACAACAAAAACCACTAACAACCACACAAGACCCAAAACGACCAGTACTACGAGCTGGCAACCCAAAAAATGAACTATCTAATGTAACTAGAAGTGGCTTCAGCTCGCTAGCTTCAGCTTCAACTTTCTATATGATACTTTGTAGTGCTGTTAAGCTAGTGAATGAACTAGGCCACAATCTTCCCGGTGCCTCCGACTACTAGGCCTGGAGCTGATGAAGAAAATACATCTCAAACAAATGGACTACTATTTCTGTCTACATCTATTGGAAATATTAGAAGCTATCAAGATTTAAAACTCCGTGTATGCTTCAGAGTACCAGTGTTGTGAATGTTGTGTTACCGAGTCTGTTACTGTGAGAGAAGAGTGTGTGGATGCGAAGAAACATGATGAATGGATCTCCTTTTATTGACAGTGGAAATTGCAATTCAGAAGAAATCTCTGAACACTAGCTATACTACCAATCAGGGCGCCAACCTTGATGTTCTTGTGACTTGGGGTAGCCGGACCCATGTGGCATCAATGTTATGAACAAAAAGTTAAACATGTTAAAAGAAATGAAAAAAAGGGAACAAGTGCCATATAAATGGGTAAAATTTTAGGTGAGCGGCTCATTATTTTGGTACGTGCAGGCTTTGTAGCCCATGATTCACCAGATCCCATTATCTATACTCTCTAATGTAACAAAAGAGAGATACATACGCGAGTCCATTTTCATATGAAAACACTTGTGGTTACCATTGTCATGGATAAAAATAATTGGCAAGATTGTATATTAAGATCGAGTTCCACAAGCGCGTGTATAGATCTAGATAAGAGATTTGAAATGTAGCTCTACGAACCCAAACAACATGAGTTTTGGTAATGTTAATGTAGCAAAGAAGAAGCATATGTTAGCTTTGCTATCAACATGCCTTACTGTCACATGCCATAAGAGCAACTAGGGGCACTACTAGGCATAACCCTAGCAGTAGCGCTGGATTTATAGCTATCAGTAGCGCTTATACAAGCACTACCACTAAGGCGCTACAACTATCATGTAGCAGTAGCGCTGGTTTTCCAGCACTACTACTATACCTAGTTAGCTGTGGCGCTCGGTCTGGAATAACGCTACTGACAATAGTAAGTAACAGTAGTGTTTCTTATGATAAGCGTTACTGCTAAATTTTCCTGTATTTT
This sequence comes from Triticum aestivum, assembly GCF_018294505.1. Taxonomy (NCBI): domain Eukaryota; kingdom Viridiplantae; phylum Streptophyta; class Magnoliopsida; order Poales; family Poaceae; genus Triticum; species Triticum aestivum. Next base: position 42,474,681 of record NC_057801.1, on the reverse strand, counting down.
TGAAAATGCAGCTTATTGTCGCTGTATTTGTATAGGTTTTATATATAGTACTTTCATCATATGATTTTATGACCATGATTAGTTATTATATATAACAGTGGATGAAATAAATGTGGATTAGATTCAAGTGGAGGCAACATGTGGTGCATGTTGAAAGTACTACTAATCCAAACTTGATCTAGTTTGGATTAATAGTACTTTCGATGTTCATTTCACCCACTAATATATATATATAATAACACATCATGCTCATATAACAACTTAACATCATGCATCATCATAATAATAAATAACCCATCATTGTTATCATAATAACAAGTCCTACTCATCATCATCATACAACTTCTACTCGTTATCATAATAACAAGTCATACTCATCATCATCATAGTCATCTAACCAACTCTACTTAATTGTTTTTAGCACATGATCATGAGTATTAGCTAGGACCTACTACCCTCTCTAAAGTAAAATAGCATAAAACAAGATAGGCCCTGACTCTGCATTATGGAGAATGGAGATTATCCTGTTTCCAATTCTTGCGCTTCACACAATGTTGCTTCCAAGTGGCTCCCTACGATTGTCCATACATTTTTTCCAATGTTTGATTGTCATGTCTTCATCGGTTTTATAAATCCGGTATGAAAAGCAGTGAAGCATAGGATGACCTGGGTGTAAGCTCATAACATCAAGGCGACCTTTCGAAAGCATCAGATCAGGCACACAATCATTCGGGATTTTCTGTTAAAAAACATAGCAATAACTTCGTAGTTAGCAATTAGTTTAGCTTTAGAAGAATTTATGCAAAAGATGCAGGGATGTCGTAATAGTAAAAAAATCTTACCATGCCATCTCCATGGATGTTACCGTAGTTCAACACGTGCAGTAGTGACACGTATTGACCATAATGTGCAGGAGTTTGATAATTGATATTGTAATTCTCAACATCAGTAATAAATGAGATAAGATGATCTTTCTCCTGATAAGTTAATTCTGCGCCATCAGTGTAGTAGGTTCTGTCTACCATCTTTAGTACTTTTTTTGAAGAATGAAAATAAGTTGTTAATGGAAATAAGCTATCAACTATTTTGGAATAAACAATATAAATTAGTTAATAAATATATTTGAGAAACTCACATAGAGATAGAAGTGGAAGTGTATCAACAAGGACCCAAATGCCAATTGTATAGCTTTGCATTGTGCTTCCCAATTCATGCAACCAAAATGGGTTATACTCTTCGAATTGAATAGCTTTATAGCAAAATCATAACCATGATGGGTCCTGAGATGAATTATCTTTGTCTCCATATTTTCATGATCTTGAAAATCCAGATGCTCATAGCATATTGCATCGCATGTGATAAGCTAGTCGAATTGTAAAAGACGAAAATTACACGTTGAAGAAGCATAAGTCATGCTTAATTACAAAAAAAGACTTGTCGTTGCTTACCATTTAAACATCGAAGGTCTTATCGAGCTTAACACTGAAGGGCCGACCGTCTACCAGGTGAGGTCTGTCGCACAAACCCCGATCGTCGCTGCACCAGTCGCACTCTGGGATCCTATCGTCATTGTCAGAATTTTCCTATGTCCATAATTTAAAGATTAAACTTATAAAATTCAAATATGTACTAAAAAACTAAATTAGATCATTATTATTCATCACGAGTTGACTGCCGTTCTATCGAGTCTTTTCTTGAAAGTTGTCATCTCATCTCATGTGGTGTATATGGTGGACACTCCCTCACTGATTTTTCGACCGTCGGTGATGGTCGTTACACTACTAGGGAAAAGCCTAGTAATAGCGCGGGTCTAAGGGCTATCACTAGCGTGAGGCACCGCGCTACTGATACGGCGCTATAGCTAACATTTAGCAGTAGCGATATTTAACACGCGCTACTGCTATACCTACTTAGCAACAACACGTTCCCAACCAGCGCTACTGGTAAGTGTTTTAGCAGTAGCATTTTCCTGTCTAGGTCTAAAGAGCACTACTACTATATTTTCTCATTTTTTTGCTGCGTATTTGCGTTTTGTACAGGTTTTATACAGTATTCTAATCATATCATAAACATGCAATATGCTCATCATATCATACACATAATAGTCTCATCATATCGTCACATCATAATCACGATATAACTATACAAGTTACATGACATGTCTCATCATACATAATGTAGTACTTCTTGAGGCGCCGGTTAATATTCCTCTCTCCCACTAGCGTGAACCTAAACTAACTAGTGGCTGTCACTCGGAAACTGGTACACCCAGGCCTGACACTCCGGCCACTCGTCGTATACTCCTGGCGTAGCACTTGTTTGCCATCGATGATCTATGTACCTGCATCCTCACAAGAGTCAATGATATGGAACATATATAGTTGGGCAACAGAAAGAGACAGGCCCGGCAAAAATAGAAGCAACATATCATAAGCATAAATAACAAAGTTCATCGTACCCAAAATGCCCTAACTACGTTCATCCTCCGGCAATTGAGGCACTGACTCATGACGCTCAAACCCTGAGTACTCATACTATTGAGCCATCAATCCTCCTCGTCATAGGTGCCAGTATTGAGATATTGTAGTGTCATCACCATCCTCATCCTCATCCATGGCATTGCTATCATGCATTGCTTCTTCGACGGCGGCGACATCATTAGCGACTAATGGAGCCTCTTCCTCAGCCCATCCGCTATCACCCGGCATGACAGGCGATGCTAATTGTGTAGGTGGGGTGCTGATGTTCATACCTTGCGGAGGCTGCGTGGTTGTGGGTGTGCTCCCGGCCGCCTCCAAATGAGGCAGACTCTTTGGCCACAACAGAACCCACGTATTGCAATCGCCAAGCCGCTGCGGGGTCTCGTCCTCATCTCCCCCTAGTACCGGAGGAGCCAAATTCTTATGGCCCGGTTTGACACTTGCCACGGAAACCTTGAAGACGTCAGGGGGGATCGGCCGGTTGTGCAACAATTGTTCCTTCAGCTGCATTATCATCGCCTTCCCAACGTCCACCTTCTGGCCCCATGATGGTGTACAATTAGGTGCACGGGGTTACATTGGCCTGCAAAGACATGTCTGCGATGTGAGACATCTGAAAGGCAATGGAAACGGGAGATTACACATTTATTGAATAGGGCAGGTGTGACAGGTACCGTGAGGGTGTCGAGCTCATCCAAAGACGAATGATCGCCGAGCGCATCCGAGACAGAGGACGGGCTGCTATGAGAAGGTGCAGGAGCCGGTGCAGGAGATGGTGCGGGAGCCGGTGTAGGAGCAGGTGCAAGAGCCGGTGCAGGAGTAGGTGCGGGAGTAGGTGTTGGTGCAACGCTAGTCGAGCTGCTCTCGAAGAGGTTGAAAAGGGGAAAGTCTGCTGCATCTTTATTTGGAGTTTTCCTACTCCAATTGAGGATAGACGGAATCAAGATACCATACAAAGATGCAAACTTCTTCTCAACCGCAATCTCAACCTTCTTGTCGATGTTTTCTTTATTTAACCTCCGTCTTTCCTTTCTCTCCTCCATGGTTTCATGGTAGTACTTCTTCCACATGGCGCCGTCTACGACGCCGTGCACACGTCCATGCGGCGGCCGAGTGTCCACCGGGAGTCATCTCAATATGTTGAAGGCCCGGTTGAATGGGGTGCCCCACTTGGGCCTCGCCAACCCCTCTGACGGCGAGTCACTTTCGGCCACAATCTTGTGCTGCTCTCTCTGCAAAAGGAACAAGGATCGTTTACAAATATGACTAAACGTGCAGTCGAATTGATCAGAAGCTAAAATTATCAACAGTATCATGAACTCCGTCATGACCGCGTTTGTCTTGAAAACCTTCTTCACTGGGTCACAACGGTACCGGGCCCTGAGGACTACACGCTCCTGTAGGACGGTAAACTCCGCCAAGGGGTCTGGGATGCCAAGACTTTCGCGTTCATCGTCCTCCTTGGCCCATATGGACCTCTTCCCCGCGTAACCACGGCTTCCAAGGTGGTGGCACCCAATGTTCCTCTCTTGAAGCACCTTCATGTACTATGACTTTTCTTTGGAAGCTTCGGCAACACAAGCCACCTTGAATATTTCAAACTGCTCTTCCATAATTGTCAGATTATCCTTTACAATCTCGGAGTAGGGTTCCTTTTTGTCAATGATCTGATGTTTCACCCTTACTTTCCAGGTGGCCAATGCGTCGCTAAACTTGCTGATGGCGCGTTTGTTTATCTTCTTCATTGTCGAGTCTTTCTCTGGATCAGTATATTTGATTTCATCCCGGACCGGGAACAAGAATATCTGGTGCAGCTTAGTTAAGAGGGACTGCTTCATATTTGGTATCTTCATTAGTTTCTCATTGTTGATGGCGGCGGTTGCCCGTATGATGCAGCCTATTTGATTGTCGTAGCACGAGCGTGGTTCCACATGTTGTTTTGGCTCAAAATTGCCGTCGTCCACCTCCATGACCACTAGTCTAGTAGTGAGGAGCTGGTTTGGGCGTCGACATCTCCTCTTCGGTTTTGGTTCTATACCTTGGCGCCAGTCTCGGCGTCGGTCTCGCTCTCAACGCTAGTCTCGGCGCCGGTCTCGGTGTCGGTCTCAGATGTGACAGGTGGGCCCTGCAACAACTGTTGCTCGTCGAGAAGGTTCAAATAAGCATCTGCCACCTCGTAGACGTCGCATTCACTAGAACCTTGTCCTTCATCGTTGTTAGCCATGTTTCATACGATTATATCTAGTCAATTAATTCTAGACCTAATAAAATGAATAATGACATAAAAAAGGCCTATGTCTTGCATGAACGTTGATTCCTTCCCGGTGCGACAAATTCGGGGCACTCGATATGTCCTATTTTGTAGCACAAGTCATGCAGAAATTCACGGAAAATTTTGACATGACCTTTGCTAAAAAGTGAACAATCGAGCACCCGAAATTTTTCGGAATGGAAATGAATCAACATTCCAGGAAAACATAGGCCACTCATATTCATTCCCTGGAAACAACAAAAGGCCACTTGGGCACAATCGAAAAACTTCAATGTTGCATAAAACATGAGCAAATACTATTGAGGAATTTGCATATAACATGACCACTTCAATGAAAAGATATAATCAACAATAATGGAATATTCAAATGAACATCAATGACATATATCATATAATATCAATCTTGTTTTTTGTTTATAGCTAAATGGCATAGCTACTATTTTGGTTTTAGCTATTCCTCTCACACACACACACATTATTTTCTCTAACCCTTTCTCTGCCTAGGAAAGAACCCAATTAAATTGCAAAGGAACTCCATTTTCTCTAAACCTTCTGACCTAATGCTCTAAACTAATTTTTTTTCTATAACCTAGCCAACCTAGTTAACCTAGCTTGTTAACCAAACGAACCTAGCGAACCTAATGAACCTAATTAACCTAGCTACTTAACCTAGCTAGTTAACCTAGTTTACCAAGATAATTAACCTAATTAAACAACTTAACCTAGCTAGTTCTCTGTCAAAGCCCTAATTAACATTTTGAACTAACCTAGATGATTAACCTAATTAAACTATTTAGCCTAACTAGTTCTCTGTCAAAGCCCTAACTAAATGTTTTGCACTAACCTAGATAATTAACCAAATTAAACTAGTTAACCTAGCTAGCTATGTCTCTGTCCAATGTTTGTGCTATGCATGAGAGAGAGAGGAAGGGTGGGTGTTTATAGAGGATGGCTCCGGTGGTGGCGAGGGAGGCAGTGGTGGCGAGGGAGGCATGGGTGTCTCCGTTGTCGGCAAGGGAGGCAGTGGTGGCGAGGGAGTCAGGGGCGTCGAGGGTGGCTCTGGTGGTGGCGAGGGCGGCTCCAGTGGCTATGATGAGCCCACACGGCTCCGCTAGCGTCGACAGCGCACGACTTTGGTGGCTCGAGGGGCGTCGAAGTCGGCAGGAGACGGCGGCAAAGTGGGAAGACGGTGAAGTGGAGAGACGGTGGCGAAGTGGGTGAGGGATTTGGGGAGAAGTGGTGGCCGGTGGGAGGGAAATAGCGCGGGGGTTATGTCAAACGTAGCGGTAGCGCTGGTAGGAAAAACGTTCTATAGCTAAGTTAGCTATAGCGCTTTTCACAAAACACGCTACTGCTACAGCTATTTATTTTTCTTTTCTTTTCTTATTTCCTTTTCCCTTTCTATAACGGGAGTCTAAAAAACGCGTTGCTACTATATTATCAATAGCACCCGCTATGAACAAACGCTACTGCTATTTGTTTTCCTTTCTCCTTTTTCTATTCCTTACATTTTCATTTACTTTTTTGTCTGTTTTTCATTTCATTTTATTTCCATTAGCAGTAGCGCTTTTCGCGGAAAACGCGCTTCTACAATAGCCTTAGCGGTAGCGCCGTTTTTTTAAGGTCTCTCTAGTATTCATAGCATATCGACTTAGTAATAGGAATTTTAGTAGTAGCGCTTTTCGCAGCAGAAGCGCTACTACTACACCCATATCTGTACCGCGATTCACGCACACGCGCTACTGCTATGTAGCACTAGCGCCTCATTTTAACCAGCGCTACCGCTAAAGTTCTGTGTATAAGGTTTTCCATAGTAGTGTTACTCCTCCTTCCCCTAGTGCATAACAAAGGTCTAGCATAAGGAGAAGAAGGAGAAACGAGCCACACGACAATAGTCGGGATTCTTCGTCCTCTCTCATATATGGTGGACACTCCCTCACTGATTTTTCGACTGTCGGTGATGGTCGTTACTCCTCCTTCCCCTAGTGCATAACAAAGGTCTAGCAGAAGGAGAAGAAGGAGAAACGACCTCCACGACAACAGTCGGGTTTCTTATTCTCTCAACAGACTTAAAGTCAACCCGAAATGTTGTTTAATTATCTTTCTAGAAAATCCGGAAAACTCGATATTTCCTACATATTCTACCACTGGTCATGCCGCATGAACTTTGCTAGAAAGGACATATCGAGCGCCTGAAATTTGTGGGAATGGAAAATAATCGACACTCCGGCAAAACACAGGCAACTTGGAGGTGTTTGGCTGGTCATCACATTGTCACAACTACTCACCTACTACTCTACTACATCTATCAAAACATCTACATCATCATCGAGATGGGGATTTGGCTGGTCTCACCTCAAGGTCGGAGGGGGTCAGTGACGAGGACAACGGCGGCCGGGATGATGCAGGCGCTCCTTGATTTCTAGAAAAAACAAAATATAAACAAAAAAATTATTAGGACTTAGTGAAATCATATGTCTAAAACAAAAACAAATTTGTAAAACCTAGTTCTAACCCTAATAATTTCTAAAACCTTGTTCTAACCCTAAAAATTGAAAATACCTATACATTTACTAAAAATTCCCTAGTTCTAGCCCTAACATCTATCCATCCATCCATCTATCTATATATCCATCCATTCATTTGTCTATCTATACAATATATCAAAAATACCATAGTTCTAACCATCTATCTATTCATCTATATATCCATCTGTGTATGCATGCAATGCAAGAGGGATCGGAGGGAGGGAGAGGGCTAGGAGGGAGAGAGGGATGGAGGGAGAGCGGGAGGGAGAAGGGCGAGGGGAGATGGAGGGAGAGGCGGCAGCGGGCGATGGAGGGAGAGGGGGAGGTCGCATGGAGGGAGGCGGCAGCGGGCGGCGGTAGGACGAAAGTGCATGGGAAGAAAGGGAGTGTTCGGGCCGGCGCACGGGGGGAGGATAAGGTATCAATAATAGTAGAGTTGGCTGCCCGCCCAACGCTACTGCTAAGTCCCTAGTAGTAGCGCTGGTCTCAGCCAACCGCTACTACTACGTGTAGCCCCTTCAGTTGGCCATGGGACCACTTAGTAGTAGCGCTGCATGGTGGCCCAGCGCTATTGATACTTTGTTACCTGTACCGATTTCTGCTGCCTAGCGCTACTACTAAGTATCAGTAGCGCTAGCCACGTAACCCACGCTACTACTGATGTCCTACCTATAAGCATTCCCCTAGTAGTGCAACCATCTCTTCACCGCCTTGAGCTTGAGGAAGGAGGGCCGGCGGCCTGGCGTCGCGGGCAGCCCGAGCTCTTCCTTCTTGCCGCTGTCCAGCGCTGGCACACGAACGGCGGCCATCAGAACCCCGGTGCAGTGGGAGAGCACGCCAACCTCTTCATCCAAGAGGGCGTTGAGCCCCGAGACAGAGCAGAGCATCCTCGGCACCATATAGAGAAATCCAACATTGTTTTAACCACGAAATTAGATCAAGCAACAGAGAACAAATCACATAGATTCCCACTTCTATACCTTGCACTGTCGGCTGCTTCCTTGACGTCAACCACACCTCGGCCAGCTCATGGAGTCCAGCCGCCGCCGCCGCCCTAGATGCTGGTTGCTGCTCCCCTCCTCCTCCTCCGCTGCCCAAGATGCCGAGTCGCGATCGAGGCCGCGCTCCTCAGCTCGAGGTCCTCCTGCTGAGGCCGGATCGAGGCCGTGCTCGTCGAGGCCGACCATGGGGTGGCCGCATCTGGGACACCACGTGAGACGGACGAGGTGCTACTGGCTGCTGCCCTTCTCTCTCCCTATCGTCCTCTCTCTCCTAGGCGGCGACAGCGGCATGGAACCCTCGATCCAATCTGTTGCCCACCATTGCCGTCGGGTGACCCACGCGCAAGCAATGGGAAGGCGAGGAGGAGGAAGAGGTGGGGCGGTGGAGGAGAAACGATTGGCGACGGGGACCTAGGACGCAGAAGGAGGAGGAGGAGGTGGGAGGGAGCATTGCGGCGGATGAGGGAGGGAGGAGTGAGCGGCGTGGGGGCTGTGGATTGGGGCTAGGGTTCACACTTTCTTTTCCCTGCTGCCCGACTACGCGTTCGATGCTTTTTTGTTTCCTCTCGCCGCTTGCTGTGGCGCTCGCGCTCACGCACTGTTCATAGATGACGTGGATGCCTTGGTTGTGCCTACCAACCCCTTCATGTTTATATGGTAAATCACGACTCGATGCCTCTCTCAGTGACCATGAAGATTAGGTAGACATGCAAACTTCTGAAAGAAAAACATCAGCATTCCTAATTCCATTTTAAGCAAGAGGCCTTCAGTTGGTCTCTACAACTTTGAAGATGATTGGCCTTCAGACCTTGGCCAGCAGTCTTGAATTTTGAACCGAAATATGATGAATACTTTTATCTGTTCCAAGCAAAAACTAACATGGACAAATCAAAATTATAAGTTGCATAATGAGTAAAACCAAGCAAATTCTCATTTTTAGTAGAAATTTAAAATTTTGATTATTTAATTCGTAGGCCCTTGCCCTCTCCAAGGAGAGGGAGCCTTTGCACAAATTCTCAGTGACCCGTGAGGGCCAAAGAGGGAGTTTGGAAATAGTTTTCAACCAGCAATTGACGCGCCTCGGTATTACCTCACTAGGTGCGTCATTGCCCCAAGCGCAAAAATGCCCATTTCCATACGCCCATGGTCCGTTCTTATACCTAGCTCCCCCTTGCCACCTGCCTCAGTTACCGAGGTGGGACTAATCAGACTACCAACAAACAAATTAAGAGCATCTCCAACAACCGCGGTAAATAAGCGTCGCGCCACAAATTTGCCCTTTTTAGCACGCGCGCAATATTTAGAGGGGCTCCAGCGGTCGCGCAATAAGCGCGCGCGGCATATAGAGTTGGGCGCGCGGTCCGAATCGTCATCACGTGTTGCGTATTTGGTGCACCCGCTTCCGCACGCGGCAGATTCGAGCGCTCGCACCGCACTCTCTTCGTCGCGCCACCTTCACCCCGCACACGCCACCGCCGGCGAATTGTGACCCAATGGACGCCCGCGCAAGCACCCCCTCACCCCTTCCTACAGCCGCGACCCATCCACCGCTGTCGCCGCAGCCGCAGCCGCCGCAAACCCTGGCGTGGGGAGCTTTGGCTTCGCCTTCGCCGGAGCTCCTATGAGCACCGGCATCGCGCGCGGCCTCTTCATGTCGCCGTGGATGACCTCGGCGGCAGGTGGCGTCGCACTGGAGCCCGCCATAAAGGCACGTGCCCCCACGCGAAGCTCCCAAATGTGGCACGGCCGAAGAAGGGCAAGACATCTGCAAAGAAGAACAAGGCGGCGGACGGCTCCGGCTCCTCGAAACCGTCGAGGAAAAATCTTGCAGAGTGTGCGACGGGCGCGGCGGCTACCGAAGCGCCGGCGAGCGCACTTGTTGAGCCGGTGGCCGACGCGCACAATGTGTTCGTGGAAATGCCCCCAAGGTATAAAATTTTGCCAACTTTTTTGAATGCATATATATATAGCTTATTTGCATTGTTCTATATACTTTGTAGTGTCAACGATGAGGCATACATGTCAACTATGGGTGTTGGCTCCAACAATTCACATTGGTCTCAAACCAATGACATGCATTTCGAAAACCATGAGTTCAAGGTGGACGAGGATGGTGAGGGCATTTTCGACAGACCGAAAGGAAGAGGAGGCAACTACACCAATGACGAAGACGTCTTGCTATGCAAGACTTGGTTGGAAGTGTCGAGGGATCCATCCGTTGGAGGTGATCAAAGTAGAGATGCTTATTGGCTCCGGATGAAGGAACACTTTGATGTACGCGACAAGAGTGGAATTGACCGCTCCGATCTATCTTTTCGCTCCCGGTGGTCGACAATCAACAAGGATTGTCAAAAGTGGGCGGCCGCACAAAATGCGGTCGACAAGTTGAACCCAAGTGGCACTAATGATGAATATAGGGTAAGTGCCATTTCATCTTTCATGTTCATCATGATTGTTGTTGGTGTTTGTAGTGCTAACTTGTTTTGTTTTCATGTAGTTAAATATTGCACAAAACTTGTTCAAAGGAGAGGAGAAGAGGACCAAGAAGGGGAACATCAAGAAATGAAAGCCATTTACCTTGCCTCTTTGCTATGAAGTATTGAAGGATGATGAGAAATGGAAGAAGCGTGATGATATGGATGATTTCGATTTGAGCAAAAAATGGAAGCGAACAATTGATTTGGATGATGATGAGGAGGAGGCATCAAGTGATGACGGCAAGAGAAGCCCCACACCAAACTCGGTTTCATACTCGAAGCCAAAACGATCGGATGGGACCAAGAAAGACGCAAAGGAAAAGATGAAGAGGAAAGGAGATGAAGATCTCAAAAATGCTATGGAAGCTATTGTGAAGGCAAGAAAAGAAGCCAACAAGGTGAGGAAGATGGCAATCAACCAAGATGCCGCGGGCGAGGAGAGGAGGTTGGTGTCCGAGGAGAGGAGGGTGGCGGCCGAGAAGAGGAAGGTGGCGTTGGAGTATAGGAAGGTGGGCATGGAGGAGCGATATAGATTGTTGGATTGGAGAAGCACCGGTTCTTGGACACATCTATCCTCAGTGAGGCACAAACGGATTATGTCAATCTTGCCCGTGAAGAAGTCTTGATCCAAAAAAGAGCCATGATTCGCCCTACAGGTGGCGGTGGCCTTGGCGGCATGGGAGGCATGGGTGGCCTTGGCGGCATGAGAGGCATGGGTGGTTTCAGAGCTACCATGGGCGGCATGGGTGCCATGTGTGGCTTTGGAGCTACCATGGAGACCATGTGAGGCATGGGTGGCTTGGGAGCACCTCCGGGCAACATGGCCAGCATGGGAGTCATGAGTTTTGCGTCACTCATGGGAGGCATGGGTGCACCTCCGGGCACCACGGACGGAATGTCTTCCGGTGTGCCTCACACACCTTCGCATGAAGATGCCATTGAAAATCTTGCCAACACCTTCTGAACATCACGTGATGAGGATGCGGCATGCGACAATGAAGAGGAGTAAGAATTGTCTTCGGAGGAGTCGGATGAATCGGAGGAAGATGAGGATGAAGACGAGGACGAGGCTTGATTGTTGTGTCTTTCGTTTGTGTCATGAACTTCGTTTGCATTTCCAACTTGGTTGGATGATATTGTGGGCATGAATTTGAACTTGGAGGCATGTACTTTTAGTCATCAACTTGTTTGTGTGATTTAAATTATATGCCATGTCTTTGTTTTGTGATATTTGAAATTCATTTTGTGTCCAAAATGCAACATATGGCATGCGTCGGCTGCTCGCGCTCTGCATTTTTGCACGCTGCTGGAGCTATGCATGCACTGTGCATTTTACCGTGGCTGCTAGAACCAGTGCTGCCCGCCGCGTCAAACCAGACGATGGACATGGTGGAAACTGATTTTTAGCCCGCCGCGCGTTGGGCGGCTCTTGAAGATGCTCTAACGCTGTCAAATAGGGCCGAATTGTGAAAATACAAATCCTTGTTTCCCTCAAGTCCGTTGGCATGGCCTCTCAATCCCAGACCTCTTCCCGTCCATATGTGCCTCGTAGATCCACCACCCCGCTCTCCTCCCTACCCTCCAGCAGCGCCGGCCTCGTCTACATTGGTACGAGCAGTGTTGCTCGCAGGTGTACGTCCGGCGCCTTCGTCCCCAGATCCACCGCCTCCCGCCTCCCGCTCGCAGGTGTCTGGTGTAAGCACCTATGTGAAATAACCTAGTCTTTGATATATTCTTTGATGTGGTAGCCATCCGACATGGAGTGCGATCTGTTTCTTATGTGACTTTTATTTTGTTGGTTGTAATTTTCTGCTGTAGTACATTATAAAATATACCTGGCTCATTTGATTTGGTGTTAGTATGACAAGATGATCTGTAAGTACTGAGTACAATATCTGTGCATTAGGAAATGAGAAGTCGACATTGGGAAAACCTGTTAATGTAGCTTGCCTGAGAGTGCCTTGAGACAATTTTATAGTTGATGCTTCCTTTTTCGTACAAACCTTCACACTATCTTTTGGCAGACTATACTTGCATGTATAGTTGTTGATCCCGTGGTGAACCTCCCACTAACAAATAGTTTAACACACCACATAATTTGTAATCTCTAGAACGTGTTTCTTTCTTGTTTATTTGCTGCAGAGTATTTCCAGATCCTAAACTTAGTTAGATCAGATGGATAATGATGATATGCCAAACTCTGAACTTAGAGGGGTTCAGAAGTGAGCAAAATTCAGAAATCCTCAGAGATTTACCCCTAATTCAGAGAGGGTTTTCTTGGGCTTGTAACTTTGTATTAAGCAAAAATGAAAGTAGAGCTTGACCCACGCCAGTGGCGGCTAGGGTTTATCCCTATTACAACTCAGATGCCTCTCTCGGCTGGAAACACCTGGCTTTATATTAATATTATGGCCATTCCAGTCCAATAGTCGGTAAAGTAAAAAAAAGACAAAAATGACAGCAGAAGGTATAATAATTGGCGCTTAGAGCATCTTCAACAACCGTGCTAAATAAGCGCCGCACCGTAAATTTGCCCTTTTTAGCGCGTGCACAATCGGTAGAGGAGCTCCAGCGGACACGCAACAAGCGTGCGCGGCATATAGGGTTGTTTGCACGGTCCGAATCGCCATCGCGCGCTGTGTATTTGGTGTGCCCGCTTCCGCGCGCGGCTCACTCGAGAGATCGCACCGCACTCTCTCCGCCGCACCACCTTCACCCCGCACACGCCGCCGCCGGCGAATTGTGACCCGATGGACGCCTGCACCGGCACCCCCCTAACCCCTTCCTACAGCCGCGGCCCCTCCACCGCCGCCGACGCCGCCGCAAACCCTAGCACGAGGAGCTTTGGCTTCGCCCGGCATCGTGCGCGGCCTCTTCATGCCGCCATGGATGACCTCGGCGGCGGGAGGCGTCACGCCAGTGCCCGCTATAAAGCCACGTGCCCCCCTCGCGAAGCTCCCAAATGCGGCGCGGACGAAGAAGGGAAAGACATCTGCAAAGAAGAACAGGGCGGCGGACGGCTCCGGCTCCTCGAAACCGTCGAGGAAAAAAGGTTGCAGGGCGTGCGACGGGCGCGACGTCTACCGAAACGCCAGCGAGCTCACTTGCTGAGCCGGCGGCCGACGCGCACAATGTGTTCGTGGAAATGCCCCAAAGGTAAAAAAAAATTGCCAACTTTGTTGTTGTTGTTATATTTGAATGCATACATATAGATAGCTTATTTGCATTGTTCTATATACTTTGTAGTGTCAACAATGAGGCATACATGTCAACTATGCGTGTTGGCTCCAACAATTCGCATTGTTCTCAAACCAATGACATTCATTTCGAAGACCATGAGTTCGAAGTGGACGAGGATGGTGAGGGCATTGTCGACGCACCAAAAGGAAGAGGAGGCAACTACACCAACGACGAAGACGTCTTGCTATGCAAAAACTTGGTTGGAAGTGTCGTGGGATCAATCTGTTGGAGGTGATCAAAGTAGAGATGCTTATTGGCTCCGGATGAAGGAACACTTTGATCTACGCAACGAGAGTGGAATTGACCGCTCCGATCGATCTCTTCGCTCCCGGTGGTCGACAATAAACAAGGATTGTCAAAAGTGGGCGGCCGCACAAAAGGCGGTGGACAAGTTGAACCCAAGTGGCACTAATGATGAAGATAGGGTAAGTGTCATTTCATCATTCATGTTCATCATGCTTTTTGTTGGTGTTTGTAGTGCTAACTTGTTTAGTTTTCATGCAGTTAAAAATTGCACAAAACTTGTTCAAAGGAGAGGAGAAGAGGACCAAGAAGGGGAAGATCAAGAAAGGAATGCTATTTACCTTGCCTCATTGCTATGAAGTATTGAAGGATGATGAGAATGGAAGAAGCATGATGATATGGATGATTTGGATTTGAGCAAAAAACGCAAGCGAACAATTGATTTGGATGACGAGGAGGAGGCACCAAGTGATGGCGGCAAGAGAAGCCCCACACCAAACTCAGTTTCATACTCAAAGCCAAAACGACCGGATGGGACCAAGAAAGACGCAAATGAAAAGAAGAAGAAGAAAGGAGACGATGAGGTCAAAAATGCTATGGAATCTATTGTGAAGGCAAGAAAAGAAGTCAATGAGGTGAGGAAGATGGCAAGGAACCAAGATGTCGCGGCCGGGGAGAGGAGGGTGGCGGCCGAGGAGAGGAAGGTGGCATTGGAGGAGAGGAAGGTGGGCATGGAGGAGCGATCTAGATTTTTGGATCGAGAGAAGCACTTGTTCTTCTTGGAGACATCTATCCGCAATGAGGTGCAAAAGGAGTATGTCAATCTTGCCCGTGAAGAAGTCTTGGTCCAAAAAAGAGCCATGATTCGCGCCATGGGTGGCGGTGGCCTTGGCGGCTTGGGTGGCAGTGGCCTTGACGGCATGGGAGGCATGGTGGCTTCGGAGCTACCATGGGCGGCATGGATGCCATGGGTGGCTTTGGAGCTACCATGGAGACCATGGGAGGCATGGGTGGCTTCGGACCACCTCCGGGCGGCATGGCCGGCATGGGAGGCATGAGTTTTGCGTCACTGATGGGAGGCATGGCTGCACCTCCGGGCGCCACAGGCGGAATGTCCTCTGGTGTGCCTCACACACCTTCGCATGAAGATGCCATTGAAGATCTTGCCAACACCTTCCGAGCTTCACGTGATGAGGATGCGGCGCGCGACAATGAAGAGGAGAAGGAAGAATCCTCTTCGGAGGAGTCGGGTGAATCGGAGGAAGATGAGGATGAAGACGAGGATGAGGCTTGATTGTTGTGCCTTTCATTTGTATCATGAACTTGTTGGAAATATGCCCTAGAGGCAATAATAAAAGGATTATTATTATATTTCTTTGTTCATGATAGTTGTCTTTTATTCATGCTATAATTGTATTATCCGGAAATCGTAATACACGTGTGAATACCTAGACCATGACATGTCCCTAGTGAGCCTCTAGTTGACTAGCTCGTTGCTCAACAGATAGTCATGGTTTCCTGACTATGGACATTGGATGTCGTTGATAACGGGATCACATCATTAGGAGAATGATGTGATGGACAAGACCCAATCCTAAGCATAGCACAAGATCGTGTAGTTCATTTTGCTAGAGCTTTTCCTATGTCAAGTATCTCTTCCTTAGACCATGAGATCGTGTAACTCCCGGATACCATAGGAGTGCTTTGGGTGTACCAAACGTCACAATGTAACTGGGTGACTATAAAGGTGCACTACAGGTATCTCCGAATGTGTCTGTTGGGTTGACACGGATCGAGACTAGGATTTGTCACTCCGTATAACGGAGAGGTATCACTGGGCCCACTCGGTAGTGCATCATCATAATGAGCTCAAAGTGACCAAGTGTCTGGTCACGGGATCATGCATTACGGTACGAGTAAAGTGACTTGCCGGCAACGAGATTGAACGAGGTATTGGGATACAGACGATCGAATCTCGGGCAAGTAACATACCGTCTGACAAAGGGAATAGTATACGGGGTTGCTTGAATCCTCGACATCGTGGTTCATCCGATGAGATCATCGAGGAGTATGTGGGAGCCGACATGGGTATCCAGATACCGCTGTTGCTTATTGACCGGAGAGCCGTCTCGGTCATGTCGGCATGTCTCCCGAACCCGTAGGGTGTACACACTTAAGGTTTGGTAACGCTAGGGTTGTATGAATATGAGTATGCAGCAAACCTAAAGTTGTTCGGAGTCCCAGATGAGATCCCGGACGTCACGAGGAGTTTTGAAATGGTCCAGAGGTGAAGAATTATATATAGGAAGTGTGGTTTCGGCCATCGGGAAAGTTTCAGGGTCATCGGTATTGTACCGGGACCACCGGAAGGGTCCCGGGGGTCCACCGGGTGGGGCCACCTATCCCGGAGGGCCCCGTGGGATGAAGTGGGAGGGGAACCAGCCCCTAGTGGGCTGGTGCGCCCCCCCCCCCTTGGCCCCCCCCTGCGCCTAGGGTTGAAAACCCAAGGGTGGGGGCGCACCCCACTTGCCTTGGGGGGCACTCCACCCCCCCTGGCCGCCGCCCCCTTGGGAGATTCCCATCTCCAGGGCCGGCGCCCCCCCAGGGGTCCTATATAAAGGAGGGGTGAGGTAGGGCAGCCGCACCTAAGTCTTGGCGCCTCCCTCCCCCTGCTACACCTCATCCTCCTCCTGTAGTTGCTTGGCGAAGCCCTGCCGGAGCCCTGCTGCATCCACCACCACGCTATCGTGCTGCTGGATCTTCATCAACCTCTCCTTCCACCTTGTTGGATCAAGACGGAGGAGACGTCATGCTAACCATACGTGTGTTGAATGCGGAGGTGCCGTCCGTTCGGCGCTAGGATCTCCGGTGATAGGATCACGATGAGAACGACTACCTCAACCACGTTCTCTTGAACACTTCCGCATGCGATCTACAAGGGTATGTAGATGCATCTATCTCTCTCGTTGCTAGATGAACCCATAGATTGATCTTGGTGAACGTAGAAATTTTTTTATTTTATGCAACGTTCCCCAACAGAACTTGGTTTGCATTTTGAACTTGGTTGGATGATGTTGTGGGCATGAATTTGAACTTGTGGGCATGAACTTTTAGTCATCAACTTGTCTGTGTGATTTAAATTGTATGCCATGTCTTAGTTTTGTGATGTTTGAAATTCATTTTGTGTCCAAAATGCAACATATGGCATGCGTCAGCTGCTCCCTCGCGCTGCTGGAGCTATGCGTGCGCTGCATTTTACCACGGCTGCTGGTGCCAGCGCTACCCGTCGCACCAAACCAGGCGATGGGCGCGCTGTAAACTGGTTTTTAGCGTGCCACGCGTTGGGCGGCTATTGGAGATGCTCTTAAAGGGGTAATTAAATTGTAGCCGTCGGATAGAGATATGATACTGGCTAAACTTCTTCACTTCAGTTAGTACCGTTTCACAAGTGCATCTCGACTGTTGATTCTCGAACTGGACGATGTTGTTGGTTGTAGATATTTTCGAAAGGGAATCAGTAACTAAAGGTGGTATATCCTTCAGATATTCAGACGAGGCCTGACATGATATCATTAATAGTTTGGTTTGTATCTGAAGGGATAAAATGATGTAACGTGTAGAACTGTCGAGCAGTCTGTTGCTCTGTCGTCGAATCATACAGATTTTATGTTAAGGTAGCTAGTTCCTATTTCTTTTTGTTCTGTATTTATTATCCATGGAACCATAAACAAAGATAGTTTGTTTGTTCATATTGATTTGGTCTATGTTCTTAGGTCACACTGCATAGTACTACAGATAATATCTGTTCAGATCTGAACAAGATTCCTCACCAAGCCACACTTGTTGATTAGTCTTTCTTATTAATCTGAATAAGGTTTCTTACTCGTGCAACAACTGTTTACCCCATGGTCCTACTATCCATCCACTAGTAGAAAACAGGGCTATCGTTCGCGCCCGGCCAGCCCATTAGTCCCGGTTCATCAAGTATTAGGACCCATGGGGGGTATTAGTCCCGGTTCATGAGCCCAGGGGGGGCGGTCGGGGCCTCGTGGGCATTGGTCCCGGTTCGCCTGGACCCATTTGTCCCAGTTCTAGGCACGAACCGGGACCAATGGACCTTGCTCCTCGCCCACATCCATTGGTACCGGTTCATGCCTTGAACCGGTATAGAAGGGGGGGCTTTAGTCCCGGTTCATGCCACGAACGGGGGCAAATAATTTGCCTATATATACCCCTCGCCGCGGCAGAGCACTCCACAATGCTCTGTTTTTTCAATCCGGCGAGGAGAGGTCATTTGGTTGCTCTAGTTCACCTCCTATGCACATGAGGTGTTCGATGAAATGCCGAGCCACACTAGTTAAGCTTTCCCCTCTCGAAGCTCCATTTTTTCCGAGATTTGTCTAGATTTAGCGGTCCGTCATGCCCCATCTCGTTTTCACCGCCGTTGATTGCACGCACCGATCTCGTCGACGGCACCACCATGGTGAGCCTCTTGTTC
Organism: Triticum aestivum; assembly: GCF_018294505.1. NCBI lineage: Eukaryota > Viridiplantae > Streptophyta > Magnoliopsida > Poales > Poaceae > Triticum > Triticum aestivum. Next base: position 42,455,942 of record NC_057801.1, on the reverse strand, counting down.
TTATCATCTTTCTGATACTTGTCTGATTTTCTTACTTTAGATAGATATTTGTCTGATTTTCTTACTTTTGACACACATAATTATATATAATTCACACAGATGAACCGGCAATGGATGTATTGTGACATACACACCTCCGAGTACATTAAGGGCGTGCTTAATTTTCTCGAAGTGGCTGAGGCAAACAAGCATAATGGTTTTATGTGTTGTCCATGCACTAAATGTGGGAATACGAAGTCTTACTCTGACCGGAAAATCCTTCACACCCACCTCCTTTACAAGGGTTTCATGCCACACTATAATGTTTGGACGAGGCATGGAGAAATAGGGGTTATGATGGAAGACGGCAAAGAAGAAGAGGACGATGACAACTATGTGCCGCTGAATACGGTGATGCTGCAACGGGGGAGCTGCTGAAGATCAAGAGGAACCAGACGATGTGCCCGATGATGCTGCAACGGGGGAAGCTGCTGAAGATCAAGAGGAACCAGACGATGTGCCTGATGATGATGATCTCCGCTGGGTCATTGTCGATGCAAGGACGCAATGCGAAAGTCAAAAGGAGAAGCTGAAGTTTGATCACATGTTAGAGGATCACAAAAAAAAGGTTGTACCCCAATTGCGAAGATGGCGACACAAATCTGGGTACCGTACTGGAATTACTGCAGTGGAAGGCAGAGAATGTTGTGCCTGACAAAGGATTTGAGAAGCTACTGAAAATATTAAAGAAGAAGCTTCCAAAGGATAATGAATTGCCCGACAGTACATATGCAGCAAAGAAGGTCGTATGCCCTCTAGGATTGGAGGTGCAGAAGATACATGCATGCCCTAATGACTGCATCCTCTACCGCGGTGCGTACGAGGATTTGAACGCATGCCCTGTATGCGATGCATTACGGTATAAGATCAGACGAGATGACCCTGGTGATGTTGACGACGAGCCCCGCAGGAAGAGAGTTCCTGCGAAGGTGACGTGGTATGCTCCTATAATACTACGGTTGAAACGACTGTTTAGAAACAAAGAGCATGCCAAGTTGATGCGATGGCACACTGAGGACCGTAAGAAAGACGGGAAGTTGAGAGCACCCGCTGACGGGTCGCAGTGGAGAAAAATCAAGAGAGAGTACTAGGCTGAGTTTGCACGTGACCCAAGGAACATATGGTTTGGTTTAAGCGCGGATGATATTAATCCTTTCGAGGAGCAGAGCAGCAATCACAGCACCTGGCCCGTGACTCTATATATGTATAACCTTCCTCCTTGGATGTGCATGAAGCGGAAGTTCATTATGATGCCAGTTCTCATCCAAGGCCCTAAGCAACCCGGCAACGACATAGATTTGTACCTAAGGTCATTAGTTGAAGAACTTTTACAGCTGTGGAATGGAAACGGTGTATGTGCGTGGGATGAGCACAAATAGGAGGAATTTAACCTGCACGCGTTGCTGTTTGTAACCATCAATGATTGGCCCGCTCTCAGTAACCTTTCAGAACAGACAAACAAGAGATACCACTCATGCATGCACTGTTTAGCTGACACCGAAAGTATATACCTCGGAAGCTGCAGGAAGAATGTGTACCTGGGCCATCGTCGATTTCTTCCGACCAACCATCAATGTCGAAAGAAAGGCAAGCATTTCAAAGGCGAGGCAAATCACCAGAAGAAGCCCGCCATGCATACCGGTGATCACGTATTTGCTATGGTCAACGATTTACACGTAATCTTTGGAAAGGGTCCCGGCGGACTGGCTGTTCCGAGTGACACTAAGGGACACACACCCATGTGGACGAAGAAATCTATATTTTGGGACCTACCCTACTGGAAAGACCTAGAGGTCCGCTCTTCGATCGACGTGATGCACGTGATGAAGAACCTTTGCGTGAACCTGCTAGGCTTCTTGGGCGTGTATGGAAAGACAAAAGATACAGCTGAGGCACGGGAGGACCTGCAACGTTTGCACGAAAAAGACGGCATGCCTCCAAAGCAGTATGAAGGTCCTGCCAGCTACGCTCTTACCAAAGAAGAGAAGGAAATCTTCTTTGAATGCCTGCTTAGTATGAAGGTCCCGACTGGCTTCTCGTCGAATATAAAGGGAATAATAAATATGGCAGAGAAAAAGTTTAAGGACCTAAAGTCTCATGACTGCCACGTGATTATGATGCAACTGCTTCCGGTTGCATTGAGGGGGCTTCTACCGGAAAACATCCGATTAGCCATTGTGAAGCTATGTGCATTCCTCAATGCAATCTCTCGGAAGGTGATCTATCCAGAAATCATACCAAGGCTAAGGAGTGATGTGGTGCAATGTCTTGTCAGTTTTGAGCTGGTGTTCCCACCATCCTTCTTCAATATCATGACGCATGTCCTAGTTCATCTAGTTGACGAGATTTTCATTCTGGGCCCCGTATTTCTACATAATATGTACCCCTTTGAGAGGTTCATGGGAGTCCTAAAGAAATATGTCTGCAACTGCGCAAGTCCAGAAGGAAGCATCTCCATGGGCCATCAAACAGAGGATGTCATTGGGTTTTCTGTTGACTTCATTCCTGGCCTTAAGAAGATAGGTCTCCCTAAATCGCGGTCTGAGGGGAGACTGACTGGAAAAGGCACGCTTGGAGGGGAGACAATAATATGCAGGGACGGATATTCTTGGTCTCAAGCACACACCACAGTTCTACAGAACTCTACCTTGGTGACCCCTTATGTCGATGAACACAAGAACAGTATGCGCTCCAAACACCCAGAGCAGTGCGACGACTGGATTACATGTGAACACATCAGGACTTTCTGCAGTTGATTGGAAACACATCTTAAAGGTGAAAACACTGTTTGTGAGGAGTTGTATTCGTTGTCCAGGGGACCATCTTCAACTGTAATGATTTGGAAAGGATGCGAGATAAATGGGAATACATTTTACACGATCGCCCAAGATCAAAAGAGCACCAACCAAAACAGCGGTGTCCGCTTTGATGCAACCACCGAGAGGGGAAAGGACACATATTATGGTTACATAGTGGACATATGGGAACTTGACTATGGAGTAGATTTTAAGGTCCCTTTGTTTAAATGCAAATGGGTCAATCTGTCAGGAGGCAGGGCACAGGTAGACCCACAGCACGGAATGACAACAGTGGATCTGAACAATCTTGGGTACACTGACGAACCGCTCGTCCTAGCCAATGATGTGGCACCGGTTATCTATGTGAAGGACATGTCTACCAAACCGAGAAAAACAAAAAAATAAGGGAGCGAATACATCATACGATGAGCCAAAGCGCCACATAGTTCTTTCAGGAAAGTTTCATGAAATTCCTCTCTTCAAAGTCAAGGCTGACCCAAGCATCCTGATAAATGATGAAGATTATCCATGGTTACGGCACAATAAGGAAAGGACACAAGTGAAGAAAAAGTTAAGACTTTGTCCACAACTATTATGATGATACCGTGCCAACTTTCAACCTTTTCGTAGTTCATTTGAAATGCGTATTGTAATAGACAAGTTTCCGTATGAAATCCTGATACTTCGAAAAAGATTGTCCGTTTTGTACATGAAGTGCATACAGTTTTTGCCGTAACCCACTTAACTTTCTTCCACATGCTATGTGGATAAAATGATGATACCATGCCAACTTCCAACCTTTTTCACAGTTCATTTGAAATGATTTTCAATTTCAAGGTCTTATAGCTCAAAATAATCAGTAAATGCATGAAAAATAACCCTCTCAACTTTTTAGCACATGCTATGTGGGTGAAAGGATTGAAAATTGATGATGTAAGTAGAAACCAAATAAAATAATATAAACTCTAATAAAATATATAAGTAGAAACATAATAAACTTTTATTAATAAGTAGAAAGAATTATCAAAGTATTTTCTATGAAAAACATTAAAAGCAAAAAGAATTTTCATAAAATAAATACAAACAGCAAAAAAGAAAATAAAATAAATAAGTATAAACAAAATAAACTTTTATAAATAAGTAGAAACAAAATAAAATAAAATAAAATGAATAAGTAGAAACAAAATAAAACAAAATAAAATAAAATATAACAAAATAAAAAAAATAAAGCAACAAAGAGAACCAACAAACTAGAATTTTTTTTAAAAAAAGCAACCTACTAGGCCACCACGTCCTGAATACGACTAGAAACCCAGCTAGTTGGGCCAGGATTCAGGTCTGCAGACGGCCTAGCAGGCCCACGGGCAGATACAATGTGTTTAGGCCCGAAAGCCTGCATTTGAGAGGAGCTCGACAGGGCAGCCGGAGTGGGGCTTATAAACCACTCTCGAGCTCCCTCAACTAGCAAGGTGGGACTAAACTTTCGTGCCGCGACGTGGGCAGCACAAGGCCTTTGGTCCCAGTTGGTGCCACCAACCGGGACTAAAGGTGTGCATTGGTACCGGTTTGTGGCACCAACCGGTTCCGATGCCCACCCTTTAGTCCCGGTTGGTGCCACTAACCGGGACCAAAGACCTCGGCTTCCCGCCCTTTGGGCTGCTGAAAAGAGGCCTTTGGTCCCGGTTGGTGGCACCAACCAGGACTAAAGTTGGCATTCGTCCCGATTTGTCTCACGAAACGGGACCAATGCTTTGTCTATATAACTGGCACTCGTCAAAATTTCATTCAGTTCTTCCCCAGCCGCCCCGACGCCACCAGGCTGCCCTCTCCGCCTCGCCGTCGTCATCGTCGCCACGCGCCGCCCCGACGTCGTCGCCTCCCCGCGCCCCGTGCCCCGCGACGCCGGCGG
>NC_057801.1:42412133-42450675 GCF_018294505.1 Triticum aestivum | reverse complement strand
ATATAGGAAAATTGTGTATGATCAAAGTCATTTATGTATATGTTCATATTTAGAAGAAAAAATAAGAGAGGAAAAAGGAAAATAAGAAGAGAAAGTGTTTAATATAATTAGTTATAGTACTACTTTATTTTATTTATAGTAAGTGCTTAATATATAGTTGAACTTGTTGATTTAATAAACTACTTTATTTTACTAAAGAACTAGTTTATTTTTAGTAAGTACCACTTTATTTATTTAAAGTAAGTGCTTAGTAGTTGATTTAATAAAATTATTTTATTTTATTATATATAGAAGTAAATCCCGCATCGACGTCGACGATGCCTATCCCGCATCCTCATCGTCGACTCGGCGGTGGAGGCCTGCTTAATCAGGGCCATGTTCGGGACTGGGCTCCGCCGGGCTGGTATTGGGAGGTGCTACCTTCCGGGGGCGTAGGTTGATGAGGAGCCAGCCCGTTGTTGACCCGATCCTTGTTTGGTGGCGGTCGCGTGGGCCAGTGACGGTGCTGAGGCTTCCGGACACCGCGGAGGTGGTACGTCACCGTGTCAGCGAGAAGGACGAGCACGTCCGTTGCTACATGACTGCGTTGGAGGGCATGTTCGACAATACCTGGCAGGTTCTTCATGTTTTGCTTATTGAATGCTCATATTGGAAAAATAATCCTACTTTGAATGCTAAAATTGGAGAGCACTATGCAGAAATCTAGGAGCCCCCTCCATCATCCACGCCGTCGTGGGGGTAGCTTCTTCTTCATTCCCATGTAATAATGCACTCGGGAATGAAAGGAGGTGCTACCACATCACCGATAGTCAACCCGTGATTAATATTAATGATATAATTTAGGTTTTTTAGTACATATATTTAATTGTACAAGTTTAATATTTGAATTATGAACATAGGCCAGAAATGTCATACTCGGATGACGAAAACCGCCCGGGTGAGTGCGACTGGTGCCACGACGACCGAGGTATGTGCGACAGGTTCCTTGAGCTAGACGAAGATCGGCGCTTCAGCATTAAGCTCGAGGAGACCTTCGATGTCGAAACAGTACACAACGACGACAATAGTTTTTTTTCGTAATTAAGCATGAGTTCAACTATTTTAACGTGTATTTTTCATCTTTTCCAATTCGACTAGCTTATCCCATGCTATGCAAGACGCTATGTCTTGAAGAAGATGGGTTTTGAAGACCATGAAAGTATGGAAACCAAAAAAATTCACCTAAGGACCCATCATGGGGTGGATTTTGAAGTAAAGTTGTATAATTCTGCAAGTGTAACTCATTTTGGTTGCAAAAATTGGGAAGCACATTGCAAGATATATGATTTTGATGAGGGTATGCATTTCACCATGGATCTCGATGATCCTACAATCGAGCAACACAATATGGACATATGGGTCCTTGTTGATACACTTCCAATTCTTCCCCCATGTGAGCTTCTCAAACATAGTTATTAAGTAATTTAAATTGTTTATTTCAAAATAGTTAACATTTTATTTTCATTGACAGTTTATTTTCATTCTTCAAAGAATGTGCGGAAGATGGTAGACAAAACCCACTACACGATGGCTCCGAATTAACTTATAAGGAGAAAAATTATCTGATCGCATTTTGTACTGATATTAAGAATTACAATATCTACAATCGAACTCCTCAACATTATGGTCAATACGTGCCACTAGTGTACGTGTTGAACTAAGGTAACTACCCTGGAGATACCCTGGTAAGATTTTTTACTATTACGACATCCGTGCATCCTTTTGCATACTTCTAAAGCTAGTACATCATTGCTAACTACGAAGTTATTACTATGTTTCTCAACAGATAATCCCGAATGATTGTGTGCCTCATTTGATGTATACGCATGGTCGCCTTGATGTTTTGAACATACAACCAGGTCGTCCTACGAATCTCAACTGTCCATACTGGATTTCTAGAAGAAGTGGAGACATGACAATCAAAGAATGGAAAAAATGTATGGACAGTCGTAAGAAGCTTCTTGGAAACAAAAGGAAAAGCGAAGCGCACGAATTGGAGACAGGATGATCTCCATTCTTCATAATGGAGAGCCAGGGTCTATATTGTTTTATGCTATTTTATCTTAAGTGTGTTTAGGTGATACTGATGATCATGTGCTACAAGAACAATTATGTAGGGTTGGGTTCGATGACTATGAGTATGATGATCGTATGACTTGTTATTAATAACTATTAAAAGTTGTATGATGATGCATGATTAGTAGGTCTTTGTTATTATATATGATGATGTATGATGCGAGCATGAAGAGTTATTATATATCAGCGGGTGAAATGAATATAGCAGTAGTGTTGGTAAACCAAGCACGAAGATATAAGAGAGGACACTTCTCTCTATTAGCTAGCTAATAACACCTAAATTAACCCCCAAAACCCCTAAACCAGCCACTTTAAAAAAAACCTCAGTTGCAGCCAGCTTCTGACGCGTGGATGCCTTTTGGTCCCAGCTTATGTCACCAACCGGGACCAAAGGCCCCCTGCCTGGGCTGCCCGCAGCGGCCACGTGGAGGCCCATCTGTCCCGGTTCGTATAAGAACCGGGACTAAAGGGGGGAGGCATTAGTAACGACCTATTAGTCCCGGTTCAAGAACCGGGACTAGAGACCCTTACGAACCGGGACAAATGCCCTGTTTTCTACTAGTGGTCCATCGAAATTACTGATGTTTGGTATGCTCATTTAACAGATGCAGATCTTCGTTAAGACCCTTGCGGGCAAGATGATCACCGTCAAGGTCGATCCAGGGGACACCGTCTACATTATCAAGGCGAAGATTCAGGATCATCAGGCCTTATGTTTGGCAGGGAGGAGCTTGAGGATGGATTAACTGTCGTTGATTACGGCATTGAGGATGAATGCATCCTTCACTTTGATCTGCGGCCCCAGGGAAGGAAGATGCTAATCTTAGTTAAAACGTTGACAGCCAAGACCTTCGCTCTTGAGGTCGATAACGTGGAAACAGTCGAAAGTGTCGAGGCTAAGATCCAGGTTGAAGGCATTCCTGTGGACCAGCAGAGGCTCATCTTTGCCGGGAAACAGATGGAAGACTTCCGCGCCCTGGGGGAGTATGGCGTCAAGCAGCAGGACACGATTCAGTCTTTCTCCCTATGCTTCAGTTCCTTTCTCCCTATGCTTCAGATCCTTTCTGTTTGCAAATTGTCCAGCCATGCAGAAACCTGGCGTAAGAATGCACGATAGTATGTCAGAATTATTTGCTACCTACAGGCTACAATCAGTATACTCGAAATGTATGGCATGCCCTTTCTGTCTCGCCCTGTGGTGCCAGTGACAAAGTATACATGGCCCAAGAGCGCGGGTTAATGTTGTTTGAAGCATTTGCTACTGCATGCACTACGTTTTTCAGTATCTGTTACGTACTCTTCTTTTTTCGTGTGCTCTACTTTGGTTGCATCCAAAGAAGAATTATGCGGCTGCATGCTGAAATTTGGCCTGCTAATTTCTTTATAGCATGGAGCAGCTTCCTTGGCTTGCTTATTTTGCTCGAGGGTATTGCAACAATTTGCACAAGTCTGTGCTAATGGTCCAAGTACATTACCACATTCACTCAGAATTTCACAAACACACAAGAGCAAAACAGCGCCCACAGTACTATATTGGACAGTGTCTCTCTCTATACGGCACAGGGAGTATTTCTTACAGGAAACTTGAGAGACTTTAGATCTTTGTGTAAAAAAATAAAAACAACCAACAACTGCAGCAAGCATGATACTTAGGTACTCAACAATTTACTCTTCACAGCTAGAGATGAGAACGCCTCAAAAGCGTATACCAATAGACAAGACTTTTAAGCTTCAGTCAACTTCTTCCCCTCGCTGCCTCGCACAACCAGGGCAATTTGTACCACGCAGACGGAGTAACACATCGAGGCACGAGTTCTCCACCACGCCACATTCCGCTAGGGTGCGACCATCCTTCAGCTGGCTTCCCCGGAAGATGATGCGCTGCTCAGACGCGGTAATCCCCTTCAATTCCTGGAGCTTCTCGCTGAATATGTCGACGGTATCTGAACTCTGGACCATAAGAGGAATTATGGGGTTCTTGCGGGCATTAGGCAGCCTGACAGAGATGAGGATCCAGCCCGACCCACGAAGGGCGAGGTGGAGGGTGGACCCCTCGCAGACTCCATAGCCATCCAGTCCATGCCCATCCTCTAGCTGCCTTCCGTCAAGGAGGAGGGCCAGCTGGGATGGTGGCGGGATGCCCCACGTAACATGAATCCTTTTCTTGACCTTGTCTACGGTGTCTGAGCTCTCGACCTCGAGGGTTAACCGACCATTCGGCATCCTCAGGAAGATTTGCATCGGTCCTCGTGTCGGCTTCGGGAGAAGGGCGAGTTGGACAACGGATTCCTTGTCAATACCGTAATCTGCAATGGTGCGTCCTTCCTCCAGCTCCTTGCCATCGAACATGAGGCGGTGGTTGGACATGGGATCACCTGACTCACTGTGGATCCTCGTCTTGACGTTGTAGATAGTGTCCGACGGATCGGCGTTTACCGGGATGGCCTCGCCGGCGAGTGTCCTCACAAAGAGTTGCATCTTCTGCACGCATCAAATATCAGCAATTTTCGATCGATTGAAGGGCAACAGAGGAGACAGTAAATAATTTCACAGCAGATCGAACCTACGTGTATGTTGTTCAGACAAGACTGTCTGGTTTAATTAACATCGCTCAAATTAGTACACTTGTCTTTTGGTTGAGTAAGTATATAATGAGGGTGCTTGGATACAAGGGACTATTTTTAGTCTGACTAAAAATAGTCTCTTTTAGAGGCTAAAGTTCCAAGCACCCCTGACTAAAGAGAGGCTAGGACTAGTCTTGAGGCTAAAATCTTTTAGTCATGGGAAACCTACTAAAATATGTATTAGCTCTCTCTCTCCTCATTTAATTCCTTTCCTTATTTCCGGATTGGAGGGTTTGGAGGATAATAAATGCTCAATAACTAGATTTTAGTCTCTTTAGTATTTGGATCCAAGCATGGGTGAGACTAGCAAGTTTTAGTCCCACTACTTTTAGTCACGGGACTAAAACGTATCCAAGCATGCTCATAGTCTTGCGACAAATCCGCGGAAGTAATCACAAGATCGATTATAACGTACGCTTGACGCTTTTATGGATTGAAATACAGCAGCTTAATACGTAGTACGCTCCACGGAATAATCAAAACAGAAGAGATAAAACGTCCTAGATCGATGCATCATGGTCATGTAGTCATGGGCATGAACGGAAGATTTGTATAGATAAGAGTTCACCTTGAGGAACGGGCGACTCCTTGGGAAGCAAAGAAAGTTCGAGGGGAATTGAAGGAACGCGTCGAGTTGTCGTCGGGCTGGGGATTAGAGCAGGAGATGCGAGGGTAATTATACCTAGCGCCGCAATCACAAAGCGTCCGTCGTGTTCCTCCAGGTCTAGGGCAAATTGAAGGCCAACGTGGTATTACTACGACGGGACGCCCCTGTACTCTTCGTTCTTTTTTTTTGCTTTTCGTTTTTCGTTTTTATTCTATAAAATAATTAGGGACTAAAAAATGTCCAAATTTTCAAAATAAAATTGCAATTTTTGGAAAAAAAATGTTCGAGAAATCATAAAATCTTCAGAATGCAAAAAATATTTATGATTTCAAAAATTGTTTGTGAAAATAAAAAAATGTTCATGGATTCTTAAAATGTTCGTGGTTTGAAAAAATGTTTGCATATTAAACAAAACTAAAGATTTCGAAAAACATATTTGGGAAATCACAAAATAGGCATGATTTAGAAGAAAATTTTCATATATAAAAAGATGTTCGTGAATTTGAAAACATGTTCGTGAATTCAAAGAAAATTCATGATTTTGTATAAAAAATAAAATAAAATCCGTGAATTTGAAAAACTTTCCCAATGTTCCAAAAAGGTCATTGATTCAGTAAATGCTCGTCAATTCAAAAAAATACTCATAAATTCAAAAAATGTTTATGCATTTGAAAAAATATTTTTTAAACAAAAAAGTGTTCATGAATTTCAAAACTTTTCCCAATTTTCTTAAAAAATCGTCGATTTAAAAATGTTCACCAATTCATAAATATGTTCGTACATGTTTTTAAAAATGTTCGCAGTTTCAGAAAATGTCCAAGATTTCAAAATATTTTAGCGAATTTGTAAAAAATATCCACAAATTTGAAATATATTCATGATATCAAAATTTGTTTATGATTTCAAAAATAAGTCTAGGGATTCAAAAAATGTTGAAGATTTCAATATGTTTTCATTAATTTTAAATATGTTCACAAATTGAAAAAGGAAGAAAAAAGAAATTAAAAAAATTAAAAATCTAAAAGGAAAAAGGAAAAAGAAAAAACCAAATTAAAAAGGAAAGATTAAAGAAAAAGGCAAAGAAAAACAGAAAAATGGTTCAGATAAAAGAAATAAAATGTCAAATAAAAAACGGAGAAAAAGTCAAAATGGATTGAGCCATACACTCGACAGGCGTGCGGGGGAAGGGGAGGGGTACGAGCTTGGAATCTATCCAACGCGATACATGGTAAATCGGATCCGACATGGTTGATAGTAATGGGCTATATGATGTTGTCACATGACATAGAGTACAGAAGGTACCTAGTGAGCTACAAAATTTAGATAAGATGATGAAAAAGATTCTAGTCCTGAATATAATTAACCGATAAAACCTGTACAAAACAGCCAATTTGTTACTATATTTTATGACCACAGAAGCACGTGGGAATAGTAAACTCATAATTTAATTGATCAAAAAAATTATATTCTTGATTAGCTCAATTAAAACTTCCAAGGCTATTGTAAATTGCCAAGAGATCAACACAACTACCCTAAAATAAAATCCGCAAACAAACTAAATAAGCAAAAACCGGATAGTGAATTTTAAATACATTTGATGGGAAGAACCTCGTGGATATCATTTTTTATGCAATATGTAGTATTCACATCAAAAGTCAAATGAAATCTATGATAGATGCACCTGCATCATATTGATTATCAAAGGAGGAAGACCATACACAACAATGATCTGCAAATGCATTATTAACAACTTGGAAGTGGCCATTATGGATAACATTCTAATCTTGAAAAATGAACTGATAAGCTTACAAACATGCAAAGAGTTTGGCAAGTTACTTTGTTCTAACATTCTATACACATGAGGACAACATCAAGCAAGGCCACCCAAAGAGGCAAAACATAAACCATTTGAACGCTAACTATGCTGCAAGCACTGAATCAATTTAAGCGCTCACATATTGCTGCAGAGAGGCTTAAAACTGTAACTTTCTTGTCTTCAATGACAATGGAGAGGAACGGAGTGGCATCTAACCGTTGTGAGTGAGAATTTTAGAAGGTCACTAGTAGAAAAGGGGGCATTGGTCCAGGCCGAGTCAGCCCATTAGTCCTGGTTCAATCCAGAACCGGGACCAATGGGGGCATTGGACCCGGTTCGTGAGCCCCGGGGGCCGGCCGAGCCACGTGGGCCATTTGTCCCGGTTCGTCTGGACCTTTTGGTCCCGGTTGGTGGGACGAACCGGGACCAATGGGCCTCGCTCCTGGCCCACCACCATTGGCCCCGGTTGGTGGGACGAACCGGGACCAAAGGCAGCCCATTAGTCCCGGTTGGTGGGATGAACCGGGACTAAAGGCCCTTACGAACCGGGACTATTAGGTGTTTTTCTACTAGTGGGTGTCTTCCGCTGACAGTTGCAACTCTCGATGTGGCATGTCTCTGCCTTGCCCACCCCCGCCCCCCACAAAACGGGACAACCTCCAGTTCGGCCAGGTCTTGCCCCTCGCCTCCTCTGCTGCTCTCAAATAAAAATCCCTTCACCTAGAGTAATGATAAATCTAAAGGTAAAGAACACATAACATGAAGGAAATATGCTCTAGAAGCAATAATAAAGTTGTTATTTTATATTTCCTTATTTCACGATAAATTTTTATTATTCATGCTAGAATTGTATTAACCGGAAACTTGATACATGTGTGGATACATAGACAAAATATTGTGTCCCTCGTAAGCCTCTACTAGACTAGCGCATTGATCAAGAATTGTTAAGTTTCCTAACCATAGACATGTGTTGTCATTTGATAAACGAGATTACATCATTAGGAGAATGGTGTGATGGACAAGACCCATCCGTTAGCTCAGCATACTGATCGTTCAGTTTTATTGCTATTGATTTCTTCATGTCAAATACATATTCCTTCAACTATGAGATTATGCAACTCCCGGATACCGGAGGAATGCCTTCTGTTCTATCGAACGTCACAACATAACTGAGTGATTATAAAGATGCTCTACAGGTATCTACGAGGTGTTTGTTGGGTTGGCATAGATCAAGATTACGATTTGTCACTCTGAGTATAGGAGAGGTATCTCTGGTCCCTCTCGGTAATGCACATCATAAGAAGCCTTGCAAGCAAAGTGACTAATGAGTTAGTTGTAGGATGATGCATTACGGAATGAGTAAAGAGACTTTACGGTAACAATATTGAACTAGGTACGAAGATACCGACGATCGAATCTCGGGCAAGTAACATACCAATGACAACGGGAATAACATATGTTGTCATAACGGTTCGACCAATAAAGATCTTCTTAGAATATGTGAGAGCCAATATGAGCATCTAGGTTTCGCTATTGGTTATTGACCGGACAGGTGTCTCGGTCATGTCTAAATAGTTCTCAAACCCGTAGGGTCCGCATGCTTAACGTTCGATGACGATTTTGTATTATATGAGTTATGTGATTTGCTGGCCGAATGTTGTTCGGAGTCCCGGATGAGATCATTGTCATGACGAGGAGTGTCAAAATGGCTGAGAGCTAAAGATTGATATATATGTCGATAGTATTCGGACATCGGAAGTGTTCCGGAGGGTATCGGGTACATATCGGGTCACCGAAAGGGGTTCCGTCACGCCACGGCAAAGATATGGGCCTAATGGGCCAAGAGGGGAAACGCACCAGCCAGCAGGGGTTGCTGCTCCCCCCCCCCCCATATGGGCCGAACCAGAGGAGGAAGGAAAGAGGCCAGGAAAGAAGGAAGGGGAGGGATTCAGCCTGCCCCTTCCTTCCCTCCACTACAGGAAACTGCTAATTTGTCGTCTGTGAGTGGCTTTGCCGTCAGCTTTTCGTCGGGGTAGACGGCAAAGAAAGTTTTGCCATCAACTAATGACGGCAAAGTATTCCTGACGGCAAATATCTGCTTTGCCGTCTGTCTGCGAGGCGGCTGACGACAAAGCTAGCTAAAGAAAGACGGCAAAAAAAAAACAAGACGGCAAACGGGCTCTTCGCCCTCTGTTGTTTTTCCGGGTGATGGCAAAGGGTGGACGCGTGTCCAGCATAATGGGCGGTAACGGTGCCCTGGGTTTGCCGTCTGTTTTTGTAATTTGCTGACGGCAAAGTTAGTAGCTTTGTCGTCTTCCTTCAACCCTGCTGACGGCGAAATAATAGGAAAAAAATTGGCACTGAGCCTGGCTTTGCCGTCTCCTTTTCTTTTCGCGTGACGGCAAATTAAGTAAATTGTAAAAAAAATAACCCCCCCCCCACCCGACCGCATCAGAACCTCTCGACCCCGCTAGCGCTAGGTTTCTGCTGCCACCGCCCGTCCCCGCCTCCACCGCGCCGCCGCCTCTCGTCCCCGCCTCCACCGCGCCGCCGCCGCCCATCCCCGCCTCCACCGCGCCGCCGCAGCTGGCCCCGCCTCCACCCCGCCGCCATCGGGGCCCTTGTCCACTGCGCCCCCACCATTCCTCCTCCAATGGCGCGACCGCCCCCGGGCAGTCCTCCACTGCCCTAGCGCCACGGCTGCAGTTGGCAGCACCACCGGCGGCTCCCGCCTACGCCTCCGCAGCCGCTGGTCGCCACCGAAGCTGGGCACCACCTCCCCCTCTGCCCTCAGCCCCTCTTCCCCACGCCACAGTGAGCACCGCTCCCCATCTCTCTTCGTACTGTTTTAGATGGATAGATGTATGGATTGCAGTACATGTGGATGGATGTGTAGATGGATGATTTGCTGATGGAAATTCAGCTGCCTATCATGAACGACACAGAAGACATGCTCTCTTTTTTATATGAAGGAAGCACTTGTGTTGCTTTCAGTATGTGATATGAAAAAATTGCAAAACAGTACAGCAGTAGTCAAATTCTCTCGTACAATTTCTGTCATATGAAACAACAGGGAACAAATCATGCAAAACTACTGTTGTTGACAAAAAATAACTGGCTTTGCTGCACCCTGGAGATCGACTTAAAATTTGGCACTGGACTTAACCAACACAACACTTCTTCTGATAAACTAAAGCAAAATTTTTGATTGATGCTCCTTAGGAAATTAAATGCTCAGTTTCTTGCTTATTTTCTTTAGGTTAGGTTTTGTTGAACTGCAAGATGATCTTTATGATGTTTTTATTAGATTGTTCTGGGAGTGCTTATGTTGGTTGTGCCGGTGCTTTTCATGTGCAGGGATTTTCTCTTCACCTCCAGGAGCACTGTTTGTCCTGTTGCCATTGCGATCGTCATTCGACTATACCGCCTCTACGGTCTAGGGGTGAGCTTGACTATCATCTCCTCCCCCTCCCCTATTTGCTTCGTTCCGGTCGTCGTGCCGATGCCACTACATTTTATTTTCATGTCAAGTCTCGTAACCTAGGCGTCTCCCGTTCGAAAGGGTGGCATCTATAAATATGCATTTCTTTGCATATTTATAACCGTCGTCCTTTCGAATTGTCCACGTTATCCGTGGACAGCCCGAGTACGTGTAGATTGGATTTCGTTTTCCGTGCTCTACTTCGGTCCTCGGCAAAATTTCTTCAGCGCCACCTTGTTGTTCTCCGGGTGCACATTCTCTTGGCTTGTTGTCGAGACGTGTATCTGGAGACATATAGTTGTTGGCCCGTGTTTTTTGTTCCCCTCAACCTCCCCCCTGGCGCCCTAATGCAACGCAAGCACATGCTCCTGTCGTTGATAATTCCAGGGCCCAAGTATCCGGGGAAGAATATAAGTGTGTACCACTGATAGATGAGTTGAAAGAAGCTTGGGTGAATGGGATACGGACATACGACGCTGCTATCAAAAAGAACTTCACAATGCATGTTTGGTACCGGTACTCACATCATGACTTACCGGCGTATTCACTTTTCATGGGGTGGTCTGTGCATGGGAGGTTCCCATGCCCAAGGTGCAAGGCAAGCATGCAGTGTCGTTGGTTGCAGCATGGTCGCAAGTATTCTTGCTTCAATTTTCATAGACTACATTCAGACAAGACAAGACAAGAAGAACTTCATGAAAGGTGAAGTCGTTGGACACTCGGCACCACCTGAGATGACGAGTGAACAAATTCGTGATCAACTAAATGCACTCCAGCCTGATCCCAAACGTCCAGGGTATTTCTTGGGATATAACGAAGAACACGCGTGGACTTATAAGCCATGCTTATGGGATCTCCCCTACTTCCACCAGCTCGAGCTTCCACATAATATTGATGTAATGCACACTAAAAAGAATATCGCCGAGGCCATTTTTGGCACATTGTTCAACATTGCTGAGAAGACGAAGGATAATACTAAGACTAGACTTGATGTAATGAAGCTATGTGCTAGACCCGAACAAAACTTGCGACAACCCAAGGGTAAGAAAAACTGGAGGACGCCAAAGGCGAGGTTTGTTCTTACTAGGGAACAAAAGAAGGAGATACTCATGTGGTTCAAAACTTTGTTGTTCCCTGATGGGTATGCAGCGAACCTTATGAGGGCAGTGAATCTTGATAAATTGAAGCTCAGCGGGATGAAGAGTAATGATTGGCACATACGGCTTGAGCGGTTAATGCCGGTGATGATTCGAGGCTATATCCTTGAGGATGATTGGGAAGTATTGGCAGAGCTTAGCTATTTCTTCCGTGTTCTTTGTGCTAAAGAAGTATCTCCTACTGTGATAGATGAGATGGAAGAACGGGCCCCCGAGTTGCTCTGCAAGCTAGAGAAGATCTTTCCACCAGGATTCTTTAATCCGATGGAACATATGATTTTACACCTCCCTTCCGAGGCAAGAATGGGTGGCCCTGTGCAGAATCGTTGGTGCTATGGACTTGAGAGAATGCAGAAGACTCTTCGAGCTAAATGTAGAAATAAATGTAGAATTGAAGCCTCCATAGCCGAGGCATTCTTGGCGGAGGAGATTACAAACTTCACGACATCACGCTATGGGGCCAATATTCCAAGCTTGCATAATGCAAAGTCTCGATACAATACTGGCGACCCTAAACATGAATCCAAGCTCAGCCTCTTCAAAGGGCAACTCGGACCTGTGGGTGCTTCTGGTTCAAAGAATTTGGATCCGAAAGAGTGGAAATCGCTTACGTTGTATATCCTCACCAACCTTCAAGAAGTGCGGCCGTACATTGAGTAAGTGTTGGTACATTATGTAACATTTACTCACATGTTTCTCTCTTAACTCCGCACATTTCTCATTGGGCAGTGAATTCATTGCCCAATTCTCGAATGGAGGGGTTGAACGTGATTCACTCGAAGAGTATGAGCTTCTTGCTGGTGAAGGAGACAACAATTATGGTTTCATTTCTTGGTTCACAGAAAAGGTAATGTATACTTCTTGGAACACTTGAAGTTGGTATTACGTGCGACTAATACACCTATCCTTCCCTCTTAAACTTGTAGGGTACGTCAATATTGGACAAAGAGTTGAAACAAGTTGCTAATGGGTTTGATTATAAGGTCGGTACATTTGATAAATACGACATCAATGGGTATCGCTTCCGCACACATGGGAACGAGGAACGTCGGGTTGTTCTAAAATCAAGAAACACGGGAGTGTTGTCTATTTGCAATGGAGTTGAGTATTATGGAAGAATTGATGAAATATACGAACTGCATTACTTTGGAGCAAATCCTCCGAAAGTCGTTGTCTTCAAATGCCATTGGTTTGATCCGGAGAAGGTTAGGTGGAGGGATGATATTGGGGAAGTCGAAATTCGACAAGACAGCAAATTAGAATGTGAAGATGTCTATATTGTGGCTCAACAGGCGACACAAGTTTTTTTATCTAAGTACGCATGCCAAAAGAAGTACCTTAAGGGTTGGGATGTCGTGTACGATGTGCCGCCACATGGTAAACATCCTTCCCCCAGTGAAGAGGATTCTCAACCTCACATCGACCATAACACATATGATGGAGAGTTCTTCCAAGAAGAACATGGGCCTAGAGGCCGTCTCAACATCCATCCACGCATGGAAGTACACATTAACAGTGAAGAAGAAGAAGTCGAAGAGGAAGAAGAAGAGGTTACGAACGTGGAAGACCTCTCAATGCTTGAACGGTTATGTCTAGGCATTGCCGATGAAGGTGACGATGACGGTCAACATGAGGACAACATCCTTGACGACACATATGATACTGATGATGACGCTAGAACTGACCTTGAAGAAGAGACGGATTGTGATCCAGATGATCCCGACTATTTTTAGTCGTAGTGTTGAACTGTAATGTTGATTTTGTACTAGTTGCTTTACCATGACCCAGATGACGATCTCAAACATGTTGTAATGTTGAATTTGTAATACTTTTGAACTTATGCTTATCTATTTTAAGTATAATGTAGTTTTTGTACTATAATTGCCTGGTAATTCTCATTGCATATGTTTTTTGAACTTATGCTTATTTATTTGAACTATAATGTATTTGTACTACAATTGCATTGCTAATTCTCATTGCGACAATTGTTTGAACTTATGCTTATTTATTTAAACTATAATCTTGTATTTGTACTAATTGCTTTACTTTTTGTCATAGCAGGTGAGTGAAGCATGGTGGGCCTGCAAAGGAAAAAGCCCTCGCACCCCCTAGTGAGATCTTTGCTTGGCAGTTTTATCGCCGATCCCCCGCCTTCCTCTCATCCTCAGGCTCATCGAGGAAGAGGAAAAGGCCAGGGAAGAGGTGCACGTGGAGCAAATGCTAAGAGAAAGCCGGTTCGGCCTCCCTCGCCACCACCTGCCGTGGCATCGCCTGAGGATGAGAGGGTGGAGGACGAGCCGGTGTCTCACTCCCCCGTGTCTGAGAGGGTGGAGGACGAGCCAGTGTATCACTCCCCCGTTTCTGAGAGGGTGGAGGAAGAGCGGTTGTCGTCGGAGGCCTCTGACGAGGAGGTCTCGACCTCTGACAAGGAGGCCTCGACCTCTGACGAGGAGCATGCTGGTTTCATCCAAGTTGAGGAGGGTCGGTCCGTGTACCTACGTGGTTCCTCAAGCCTCCCGGAACGAGGGCTTCCTGTGGAGCAGAGGCCATGTATTGCTCCATATGGAGAAACATAACTAACTTTGGCTTCCCATTTTTTACCTTCAATGTATGCAACAATTGCTAATAACTTTGGCTTCTCATTATGTAGCAGGTGGAAGAAAGCTGGAGCTAGCAGGGGAAAGTACCGACTCGTGAACAGCGTCCTTGGGAGCCTCATTAAGGAGCATTACCCTGGCATGGTTACTTTGCCTGGGGAGGACAATGTTCCGGAGCCAGCACGGACCTGGGACCAATACAAAGCCTATGAGGATATTGGTGTATCCAACAACATCGAGTTTCTCAACAAAGCCGAGCGGGTCTTTGCCGAACTTTGGGTAATCATTAAGTTTCCCTCACACTATCTAGAAAAATATATTTACTTTGTTTTTCTTAACAGAATGCTAGCAGACTACAATACTACAGCAGTAGGAAAACTATCTAGAAAACTTAGATTTAGATTTTACTTTATTCTCCTTAACAGAATGCTAGCAGATTATAATACTACTGCACCAAACTAATTTTCTCTATATTTGCAGGATTTCTATAGATGCGAGGATGGAAAGTTGGAGGAGGCACGAGCGGTTGTCAACGGACATTGCCCGAAGCTTGTGCGTAATTTGATGCATGAAGCGCACCCTTTAGCTGTCCGCAAATATATGGCAACTCAAGGCTATAAGAGTCTTGATAAGAAAGCCGGTAGGAGACTCCGTCTTGAGAAGGACATGTACATGCAGGTAAAGCATATTCATGCTTGTTATTTCCTCAACAGGTTGGCACTCAATTTCCTATTGATGTATATGAGATGCAATTGATCAAGTAGGTTACTCCGAGATGGTGCGTCGATAAGGGGGAGTGTTGGGAGCGGATCGTGGACTATTGGTGTTCCAAAGAGTATAGGGCGAAAAACAAAGATTATAGAAATCGGCGAGGCGCAATGCTGGATCCACCACATCATCAAGGCAACTTGAACGTTATGGAGTACGGTGAATGTTGGGTATATCTTACTTCCCATATCGATTTGTTCTTCATAAGCTTTTTCTTGTCATACATGTTGCCAATCCTTGTGATGAAATCTTAATCATGTTGCTTTGGTTGCAGGCGTCTCACCACAATGCTCCACTGCCCAACCTTTTCATCTCGTATGCTTTGGCCCATAAGGCACCATACAGAACAGCCACGCCTTACGATGGGAATGACACAGCGTCCGCGTACTCCAGCAAGACCGCCTACGGTCGGATGGAGAAATTTAAAGGGATGGCAAAAGAGATGAAAAGGCCCGAGTATGATGTGACAACAGAGCCTCTTGACCACGCGTTGGTCATGATCTCTGGAGAAGGCAGGAAACATGGCAAGGAAGCAATTGCAGGAGGCATGTTCCCTAGCTCCTCCCGTAGCTCTCTCCCTGAATACAAAGCTCGTTTACGTATCTCAAAATCTTCTACATATAAACGCTCGACTCCAGCTATGGTTGAGATGGAGGTATTCTATACAAGTCCTTCTATATATGTTTGTTTCTTAATTACTGTTGGATTGAAGATGCGATTGCCATGCCATATTTTGCAGGCCCGACTGACAGAGGAGAGGCGAGTGGTGGCAGAGGAGAGGGCGGAGGAGAGGCGAGCAGCGGCGGAGGAGAGGGCGGAGGAGAGGCGACTGGCTGATGAGAGGACGCAGCAAGCGGTGCAGCAGGCGGTGTTGGCACAAACTAGTCAATGCTTTGCAATGTTTGCGGTTAGTTCCTTAATTGCCAAGCACATACATAATCTTCACTCAATCATAATCTTCTACTACCAGTACTTAATCTTCACTCAAACATAATTTGCCGGCTTATTGTACCCAGAATGGTATGCCCGCTATGCAGATGCCTCAATCAGGCCATGGATCTAATGCTAATGGATCTTCACATGCACGAGGCCCAAGCAACAACAACCTTGTGGTTCTCCGAATGTTTGAGATCGAGTATGGTTAGTGCGTACATATCTCATTTACGTAGGTCTCAAATTTGTCAACGTAGAAACAAGTAGTTATCTTGATTCTTGAAGATCAAACTTATAAGTAGAGACAAGTAGAGACCATTTGAACCGTTTCAAACTATAATCCATTTGAACAATTTCAACCATGATCTTAATTAACTATATGCATTCTTGAAGCTATTTATTTTCATGATTTAGAGAACACTTGAAGATATTCATGATTTAGAGACAAGTAGCTACTTATTTTCATGATTTAGAGACCATTTGAAGATCTCCATGATTTAGAAACTTGTAAGTAGAGACCGTTTGAACCATTTAAAGATCAGACTTATAAGTAAAGATCTAGTGTTAAATTAGCATGTTCAAAATTGGATAAGTGTTCAAGAAACTCCATATGTACTAGAAGCTATTTATTTTGGAAACTCACTATGGAATATGGATCACTATTTATTTTGTAGTGTCGAAGTACTTTCTTTTGTCTATTTGGGATATTGATGATTTCAAGCACGTTATTTGTTCTTGTGCCAAAATGTGACACACACCATTCAATCTTGTAGGTTGCCACATGGATGCTCTTTGGACTACGATATGGACATGAAGGCATTTGTTGTAGTGCCAAATATTACGTAGTGATGCCATCTTTGTTCATTGTGTATTATATGCTGTGGAACTATATGCTGTGGAACTTTGTTTTGGGACTATATGCTATGGAACTTTGTCCTCGGACTATATATATGCTATGGAACTTTGTCCTGGGACTATATATATGCTATGGAACTTTGTTTTGGGACTATATGCTATGGAACTTTGTCCTGGGACTATATGTATGCTATGGAACTTCGTTCTTATATTTGTTCATTGTTGCTTATATTTGCTATGGAACTATGCTGTCCTGTTATGGTTTTGTGCTGTGAGGATCTTTAGTATTGATCAAGGCATTTACTATACTGTGTATTAAACTGTTTAATTTCTGTTTTTTTAAAAGAAGCTTTGCCGTCAAGGGACAGACGGCAAACATACCACATGTCGCTAGCCTATGCTGCCACTGGCATTTTGCCGTCTTGCCAACAGGCAGGTTGACGGCAAAGAGGTACAGTTTTGCCGTCTGGGCCAGCCCCACCTGACGGCAAAATATGAGTTTTTGCCGACTGGACCGCGAGCACCAGACGACAAAGTCCTGCTATTTTTCCAACTGGGCCAACTGTGACAGACGACAAAGTATGCTTCTTTCCCGTCTGCCAACACTGATAGTTGACGGCAAAGATAATAGACTTTGCCGTCTGGTTGGACGGCCGGTAGACGGCAAAACACATGACGCCGTCCATCAGAACGTCCGTTTCGTCTGGTGCAATTTTTTGCCGTCTACTTTTTTCAGACTGTCGGCAAAAATATAGACTGATGGCAAAGTCTTTGTCGCCAGGAAAAAAAAAGCAGACGGCAAAGTATTCTTTGCCCATTAATCTTTGCCGTCTACTTCCTGACGGCAAACTCTTTGCCGTCTGGATTTACGTCTTTGCCGTCTGTTATCCACAGACGGCAAACTAGCAGTTTCCTGTAGTGCTCCTCTCCCCTCCTTCCTCCGCCCTCCGAAAAATATGGTAAGGGGGGGGTGAATTGGACTAGGCCTCCAAGTAGGATTCCTCCTACTTGGGGCGCCCCAAGGTTGTTCCCCTCCACCTCCCACCTATATATACGTGGGGAGGGGGCACTTAGAACACACACCCATAGTTGTTAGCCGGGCGCGACGCCCTCCTCTATAGTTTACGCCTCCGGTCATATTCTCGTAGTGCTTAGGCGAAGCCCTGCGCGGATCATTTCACCATCACCGTCACCACACCGTCGTGCTGACGGAACTCATCTACTCCCTCGACACTCTACTGGATCAAGAGTTCGAGGGACGTCATTGAGCTGAATGTGTGCAGAACTCGGAGGTGTCGTACGTTCGATGCTTGATCGGTCAAAATGAGAAGAAGTTTGACTACATCAATCGCGCTGTCAAACGCTTCCGCTTTCGTTCTACGAGGGTACGTAGACACACTCTCCCCCTCTCGTTGCTATGCATCTCCTATATAGATCTTGCGTGAACATAGGAATTTTTTTGAAATTGCATGCTACGGTCCCCAACGGTGGCATCCAAGCTAGGTATATGCGTAGATGATATGCACGAGTAGAACATAAAGAGTTGTGGGCGGTGATTGTCATACTGCTTATCACCAATGTCTTATTTTTATTCGGCGGTATTATTGGATGAAGCGGCCCTCACGCCGTCGCCATCCGGTGAGCTAGAATTTTTTGTTAGATTTTTTTGATAGGTTTAGATGTGTAGTTAATTTAGATGTGTAGTTAATTGAGTTAGATTTTGTTCATAGATTTTTTTGTTAGATTTTTTTCATATTGTGTAATTTGTTCATATCGTGTTAGTTTTTTTCCTGTTAATAGGTTTTTTTTGGTGATATTATTGTTGAATATGCATGTTTGTATGTTCATATATATGCAAAGATTAAATATGTCAATTTTTTATGATTTTTTTCTGTTCATAGAATTTTTGTGATTTTTTCTGTTGTAATTTTGTTCATAGAATTTTAATGATTTTTTTGTTCACAGAATTTTCTTTGTCAATTTATGTATATGTTCACATTGTGTCTGTATAGGAAAATTGTGTATGATCAAAGTCATTTATGTATATGTTCATATTTAGAAGAAAAAGCAGGAGAGGAAAAAGGAAAATAAGAAGAGAAAGTGTTTAATATAATTAGTTATAGTACTACTTTATTTTATTTATAGTAAGTGCTTAATATATAGTTGAACTAGTTGATTTAATAAACTACTTTATTTTACTAAAGAAGTAGTTTATTTTTAGTAAGTACCACTTTATTTATTTATAGTAAGTGCTTAGTAGTTGATTTAACAAAACTACTTTATTTTATTATATATAGAAGTAATTCCTGCATCGACGTCGACGATGCCTATCCTGCATCCTCATCGTCGACTCGGTGGTGGAGGCCTGCTTAATCAGGGCCATGTTCGGGACTGGGCACCGCCGGGCTGGTATTGGGAGGTGCTACCTTCCGGGGGGCGTAGGTTGGTGAGGAGCCAGCCCGTTGTTGACACGATCCTTGTTTGGTGGCGGTCGCGTGGGCCAGTGATGGTGCCGATGCTTCCGAACACCGCGGACGTGGTACGTCACCGTGTCAGCGAGGAGGACGAGCACGTCCGTCGCTACATGACTGCGTTGGAGGGCAGGTTCGACAATACCTGGCAGGTTCTTCAGGCATCTCACTGGAGCTATGATCCTGTGATGGTTCCTTATCTTAGGGTATCCACCGTCCACGACGATACCCGTCGGGCGCTACGGTTCTAGTTGTATTAGCGATGCTATATGTATGATAGTATTCGAGGAGTATTAGTGATAATATTCGACACAAGAGATGATGTACTATTGCTTATAATTGAATGCATGCTAATTTGAATACTACTTTATTTTATGATTTGGTTTTGCTCTTATTGAATGCTCATATTATAGAAATAATCCTAATTTGAATGCTAAAACTAGAGAGCACTATGCAGAAATCTAGGAGCCCCATCCATCATCCACGCCGTCGTGGGGGTAGCTTCTCCTTCATTCACGTGTAATAATGCACTCGGGAATAAAAGGAGGAGCTACCACATCGCCGATAGTCAACCCGTGATTAATATTAATGATCTAATTTAGGTTTTTTAGTACATATATTTAATTGTACAAGTTTAATATTTGAATTATGAACATAGGTCAGAAATGTCATACCTGGATGACGAAAACCGCCTGGGGGAGTGCGACTAGTGCCACAACGACCGAGATATGTGCGACAGGTTCCTTGAGGTGGACGAAGATCGGCGCTTCAGCATTAAGCTCGAGGAGACCTTCGATATTGAAACAGTACGCAACGACGAAAATAGTTTTTTTTCATAATTAAGCACGACTTCAACTATTTTAACATGTATTTTTCATCTTTTCCAATTCGACTAGCTTATCACATGCTATGCAAGACGCTATGTCTTGGAGAGGATGGGTTTTGAAGACCATGAAAGTATGGAAACCAAAAAAATTCACCTAAGGACCCATCATGGTGTGGATTTTGAAGTAAAGTTGTACAATTCTGTGAGTGTAACTCATTTTGGTTGCAAAAATTTGAAAGCACTTTGAAAGATATATGGTTTTGATGAGGGTATGCTTGTCACCATGGATCTCGGTGATCCTACAATCGAGCAAGACAATATGGACATTTGGGTCCTTGTTGATACACTTCCAATTCTTCCCGATGTGAGCTTCTCAAACATAGTTATTAAGTAATTTATATTGTTTATTTCAAAATAGTTGACATCTTATTTTCATTGACAGTTTATTTTCATTCTTCAAAGAATGTGCGGAAGATGGTAGACAAAACCCACTACACCGATGGCTCCAAATTAACTTATAAGGAGAAAAATCATCTGATCGCATTTTGTACTGATCTTGAGAATTACAATATCTACAATCAAACTCCTCAACATTATGGTCAATACGTGTCACTAGTGCACGTGTTGAACTACGGTAACTACGATCGAGATACCCTGATAAGATTTTTTACTATTACGACATCCGTGCATCTTTTTACATACTTTTAAAGCTAGTACATCATTGCTAACTACGAAGTTATTACTATGTTTTTCAACAGATAATCCCGAATGATTGTATGCCTCATCTGATGTATACGCACGGTCACTTTGATGTTTTGAACATACAACCAGGTCGTCCTACAAATCTCAACTGTACATACTGGATTTCTAAAAGAAGTGGAGACATGACAATCAAAGAATGGAAAAAATATATGGACAGTCGTAAGGAGCTTCTTGGAAGCAAAAGGAAGCGAAGCGCAATAACTGGAGACAGGATGATCTCCATTCTTCATAATGGAGAGTCAGGGTCTATATTGTTTTATGCTATTTTATCTTAAGTGTGTTTAGGTGATACTGATGATCATGTGCTATAAGAACAATTATATAGGGTTGGGTTCGATGACTATGAGTATGATGATCGTATGACTTGTTATTAATAACGAGTAGAAGTTGTATGATGATGCATGATTAGTAGGTCTTTGTTATTATACATGATGATGTATGATGGAAGCATGAAGAGTTATTATATATCAGCGGGTGAAATGAACATAGCAGTAGTGTTGGTAAACCAAGCACGAAGATATAAGAGATGACCCTTCTCTCTATTAGCTAGCTAATAACAACCTAAATTAACATCCAAAACCCCTAAACCAGCCACTTTAAAAAAAAACCCTCAGCTGCAGCCACTTTCTGACGCGTGGATGCCTTTTGTTCCCGGCCTGGGCTGCCAGCAGCGGTCACGTGGAGGCCCATCTGTCGCGGTTCGTGTAAGAACCGGGACTAAAGGGGGGAGGCATTAGTAACGACCTATTAGTTCCGGTTCAAGAACCGGGATTAGAGGCCCTTACGAACCGGGACAAATGCCCTATTTTCTACTAGTGGTCCATCGAAATTACTAATGTTTGGTATGCTCATTTAACAGATGCGGATCTTCGTCAAGACCCTTGCGGGCAAGATGATCACCGTCAAGGTCGATCCAGGGGACACCGTCTACATTATCAAGGCGAAGATTCAGGATCATCAGGCCTTATGTTTGGCAGGGAGGAGCTGGAGGATGGATTAACTCTGGTTGATTACGGCATTGAGGATGAATGCATCCTTCACTTTGATCTGCGGCCCCAGAGAAGGAAGATGCTAATCTTAGTTAAAACGTTTACAGCCAAGACCTTCGCTCTAGAGGTCGATAACGTGGAAACAGTCGACAGTGTCGAGGCATTAGAATTGTCCAGCGATGCAAAAACCTGGCGTAAGAATGCACGATAGTATGTCAGAATTATTTGCTACCTACAGGCTACAATCAGTATACTCGAAATGTATGTCATGCACCTTTCTGTCTCGTCCTGTGGTGCCAGTGACAAAGTATACATGGCCCAATAGCGCGGGTTAATGTTGTTTGAAGTATTTGCAGGAGCACTCTGTTATCAAGAATTGAAGCATTTGCTACTGCATGCACTACTTTTTTCAGTATCTGTTACGTACTCTTCTCTTTTCGTGTGCTCTACTTTGGTTGCATCCACAGAAGAATTATGCGGCTGACTGCTGAAATTTGGCCTGCTAATTTCTTTATAGCATGGAGTAGCTTCCTTGGCTTGCTTATTTTACTCGAGGGTATTGCAAGAATTTACACAAGTCTGCGGTAATGGTCCAAGTACATTACCACATTCACTCAGAATTTCAGAAATACACAAGAGCATGTTTCTAAATTTGGACAACCACATTCATGTAAAACAGCGCTCACAGTACTATATTGGACAGTGTCTCTCTCTGTACGGCACAGGGAGTATTTCTTACAGGAAACTTGAGAGACTTTAGATCTTTGTGTAAAAAAATAAAAACAACCAACAACTGCAGCAAGCATGATACTTGGCTACTCAACAACTTACTCTACACTGCTAGAGATGAGAAGGCCTCAAAAGCGTATACCGACAGACAAGAGTTTTAAGCTTCAGTCAACTTCTTCTCCTCGCTGCCGCGCAATGCTCCTCGCACAACCAGGGCAATTTGTACCACGCAGACGGAGTAACACATCGAGGCATGAGTTCTCCACCACGCCACATTCCGCTAGGGTGACACCATCCTTCAGCTGGCTTCCCCGGAAGATGATGCGCTGCTCAACGCAGTAATCCCCTTCAATTCCTGGAGCTTCTCCCTGAATATGTCGACGGTATCTGAACTCTGGACCATAAGAGGAATTATGGGGTTCTTGCGGGCAATAGGCAGCCTGACAGAGATGAGGATCCAGCCCGACACACGAAGGGCGAGGTGGAGGGTGGACCCCTCGCAGACTCCATAGCCATCCAGTCCATGCCCATCCTCTAGCTGCCTCCCGTCAAAGAGGAGGGCCAGCTGGGATGGTGGCGGGATGCCCCATGTAACATGAATCCTTTTCTTGACCTTGTCTACGTGTCTGAGCTATCGACCTCGAGGGTTAACCGACCATTCGGCATCTTCAGGAAGATTTGCATCGGTCCTCGTGTCGTCTTCGGGAGAAGGGCAAGTTGGACGACGGACTCCTTGTCAATGCCATAATCTGCGATGGTGCGTCCTTCCTCCAGCTCCTTGCCATCGAACATGAGGCAGTGGTTGGACATGGGATCACCTGACTCACTGTGGATCCTCGTCTTGACGTTGTAGATAGTGTCCGACGGATCGGCGTTTACCGCGATGGCCTCGCCGGCGAGTGTCCTCACAAAGAGTTGCATCTGCTGCACGCACCAAATATCAGCAATTTCGATCAATTGAAGGGCAACAGAGGAGACATCAAATAATTTCACTGCAGATCGACAGTCTCGACCTACGTGTATGTTGCACAGGTGATCGAGGGTCGAGACATCTTGTTCAGATAAGACAGTCTGGTTTAATTAACATCGCTAAAATTAGTACACTTGTCTTTTGGTTCAGTAGGTATATATAGTCTTGCCAGAAATCCGCGGAAGTAATCACAAGATCGATTATAACGTACGCTTGACGCATTTATGGATTTAAATACAGCAGCTTAATACGTAGTACGCTCCACAGAATAATCAAAACAGAAGAGATAAAACGTCCTAGATCGATTCATCATGCTCATGTAGTCATGGGCATGAACGGAAGATTTGTATAGATAAGAGTTCACCTTGAGGAACGGGCGACTCCTTGGGAAGCAAAGAAAGTTCGAGGGGAATTGAAGGAACGCGTCTAGTTGTCGTCGGGCTGGGGATTAGAGCAGGAGATGCGAGGGTAATTGTACCTAGCGCCGCAATCACAAAGCGTCCGTCGTGTTCCTCCAGGTCTAGGGCAAATTGAAGGCCAACGTGGTATTACTACGACGGGACGCCCCTGTACTCTTCGTCTTTTTTTTTTGCCTTTTGTTTTTCGTTTTTATTCTATAAAATAATTAGGGACTAAAAAATGTCCAAATTTTCAAAATAAAATTGCGATTTTTGGAAAAAAAATGTTCGAGAAATCATAAAATCTTCAGAATGCAAAAAATATTCATGATTTCAAAAACTGTTTGTGAAAATAAAAAAATGTTCATGGATTCTAAAAATGTTCGTGGTTTGAAAAAATGTTTGCATACTAAACAAAACTAAAGATTTCGAAAAACATATTTGGGAAATCACAAAATAGGCATGATTTAGAAGAAAATTTTCATGTATAAAAAGATGTTCGTGAATTTGAAAACATGTTCGTGAATTCAAAGAAAATTCCTGATTTTTGTATAAAAAATAAAATAAAATCCGTGAATTTGAAAAACTTTCCCAATGTTCCAAAAAGGTCATTGATTCAGTAAATGCTCGTCAATTAAAAAAAATACTCATAAATTCAAAAAATGTTTATGCATTTGAAAAAATATTTTTGAAACAAAAAAGTGTTCATGAATTTCAAAACTTTTCCCAATTTTCTTACAAAATCGTCGATTTAAAAATGTTCACCAATTCATAAATATGTTCATACAGGTTTTTAAAAGTGTTCGCAGTTTCAGAAAATGTCCAAGATTTCAAAATATTTTAGCGAATTTGTAAAAAATATCCGCAAATTTGAAATATATTCATGATATCAAAATTTGTTTATGATTTCAAAAATAAGTCTAGGGATTCAAAAAAAGTTGAAGATTTCAATATGTTTTCATTAATTTTAAATATGTTCACAAATTGAAAAAGGAAGAAAAAAGAAATTAAAAAAATTAAAAATCTAAAATTAAAAAGGAAAAAGAAAAAACCAAATTAAAAAGGAAAGAGTAAAGAAAAAGGCAAAGAAAAACAGAAAAATGGTTCAGATAAAAGAAATAAAATGTCAAATAAAAAATGGAGAAAAAATCAAAATGGATTGAGCCATACACTCGACAGGCGTGCGGGGGAAGGGGAGGGGTACGAGCTTGGAATCTATCCAACGCGATACATGGTAAATCGGATCCGACATGGTTGATACTAATCGGCTATATGATGTTGTCACATCACATAGAGTACGTGAGGTACCTAGTGAGCTACAAAATTTAGATAAGATGATGAAAAAGATTCTAGTCCTGAATATAATTAACCAATAAAACCTGTACAAAACAGCCAATTTGTTACTTTATTTTATGACCACAGAAGCACGTGGGAATAGTAAACTCATAATTTAATTGATCAAAAAAATTATAATCATGATTAACTCAATTAAAACTTCCAAGGCTATTGTAAATTGCCAAGAGATCAACACAACTACCCAAAAATAAAATCCGCAAACAAACTAAATAAGCAAAAACCGGATAGTGAATTTTAAATACATTTGATGGGAAGAACCTCGTGGATATCATTTTTTATGCAATATGTAGTATTCACATCAAAAGTCAAATGAAATCTATGATAGATGCACCTGCATCATATTGATTATCAAAGGAGGAAGACCATACACAACAATGATCTGCAAATGCATTACTAACAACCTGGAAGTGGCCATTATGGATAACATTCTAATCTTGAAAAATGAACTGATAAGCTTACAAACATGCAAAGAGTTTGGCAAGTTACTTTGTTCTAACATTCTATATACATGAGGACAACATCAAGCAAGGCCACCCAAAGAGGCAAAACATAAACCATTTGAACGCTAACTATGCTGCAAGAACTGAATCAATTTAAGCGTTGACATATTGCTGCAGAGAGGCTTAAAACTGTAACTTTATTATCTTGAATGACAATGGAGAGGAACAGAGTGGCATCTAACCGTTGTGAGTGAGAATTTTAGAAGGTGTCTTCCGCTGACAGTTGCAACTCTCGATGTGGAATGTCTTTGCCTTGCCCTCCCCTCCCCCACAAAACGGGACAACCTCCACTTCAGCCAGGTCTTGCCCCTCGCCTCCTGTGCTGCTCTCAAATAAAAATCCCTTCACCTAGAGTAATAATAAATCTAAAGGTAAAGAAAACATAACATGAAGGAAATATGCTCTAGAAGCAATAATAAAGTTGTTATTTATGTTTCCTTATTTCACGATAAATTTTTATTATTCATCCTAGAATTGTATTAACTGGAAACTTGATACATGTGTGGATACATAGACAAAATACTGTGTCCCTCATAAGCCTCTACTAGACTAGCGCGTTAATAAAAAATTGTTAAGTTTTCTAACCATAGACATGTGTTGTCATTTGATAAACGAGATTACATCATTAGGAGAATAGTGTGATGGACAAGACCCATCCGTTAGCTTAGCATAATGATCGTTCAGTTTTATTGCTATTGCTTTCTTCATGTCAAATACATATTCCTTCAACTATGAAATTATGAAACTCCCGAATACCAGAGGAATGCCTTGTGTGCTATCAAACGTCACAACATAACTGAGTGATTATAAAGATGCTCTACAGGTATCTCCGAGGTGTTTGTTGGGTTGACATGGATCGAAATTACGATTTGTCACTCTGAGTATAGGAGAGGTATCTCTGGGCCCTGTCGGTAATGCACATCATCAGAAGCCTTGCAAGCAAACTGAGTAATGAGTTAGTTGCAGGATGATGCATTACGGAACGAGTAAAGAGACTTGACGGTAACAATATTGAACTAGGTATGAAGATAACGACGATCGAATCTCGGGCAAGTAACATACCAATGACAAAGGGAATAACGTATGTTGTCATAACAGTTCGACCGATAGAGATCTTGTTAGAATATGTGAGAGCCAATATGAGCATCCAAGTTCCGCTATTAGTTATTGACTGGTGAGGTGTCTCGGTCATGTCTAAATAGTTCTCAAACCCGTAGGGTCCGCATGCTTAATGTTTGATGACGACTTTGTATTATATGAGTTATGTGATTTGCTGGCCGAATGTTGTACGGAGTCCCGGATGAGATCACAGACATGATGAGGAGTCTCGAAATGTCCGAGAGCTAAAGATTGATATATATGACGATAGTATTCGGACACCGGAAGTGTTCCGGAGGGTATCGGGTACATATCGGGTCACCGGAAGGGGTTCCCCGCACCCCACGACAAAGATATGGGCCTAATGGGCCAAGAGGGGAAATGCAACAGCCAGCAGGGGCTGCTGTGCCCCCCCCCCACCGTATGGGCCGAACCAGAGGAGGAAGGAAAGAGGCGAGGAAAGAAGGAAGGGGAGGGATTCAGCCTCCCCCTTCCTTCCTTCCTCTCCCCTCCTTCCTCCCCCCTCCGAAAAATATGGTAACGGGGGGGGGGTGTGAATTGGACTAGGCCTCCAAGTAGGATTCCTCCTACTTGGGGCGCCCCAAGGTTGTTCCCCTCCACCTCCCACCTATATATATGTGGGGAGGGGGCACCTAGAACACACACCCATAGTTGTTAGCCGTGCGCGGCGCCCCCCTCTATAGTTCACGCCTCTGGTCATATTCTCGTAGTGCTTAGGCGAAGCCCTGCATGGATCACTTCACCATCACCGTCACCACACCGTCGTGCTAACGGAACTCATCTACTCCATCGACACTCTACTGGATCAAGAGATCAAGGGATGTCATCGAGTTGAAAGTGTGCAGAACTCGGAGGTGCCGTACGTTCGGTGCTTGATCGGTCAAAATGAGAAGAAGTTTGACTACATCAATCACGCTGTCAAACACTTCCGCTTTCGTTCTACGAGGGTACATAGACACACTCTCCCCCTCTCGCTGCTATGCATCTCCTAGATAGATCTTGCATGAACGTAGATTTTTTTGAAATTGCATGCTACGGTCCCCAACGGTGGCATCCAAGCTAGGTATATGCGTAGATGATATGCACGAGTAGAACACAAAGAGTTGTGGGCGGTGATTGTCATACTGCTTACCACCAATGTCTTATTTTGATTTGGCGGTATTGTTGGATGAAGCGGCCCGGACCAACCTTACATGACCACGTTCATGAGCCCGGTTCCATCGACAGACATGCAACTAGTTTTGCATAAAGGTGGCTGGAGGGTGTCTGTTGCTCCTACTTTAGTTGAACCGAATTTGACTGTGTCTGGTCCTTGTTGAAGGTTAAAACAACAAACTTGATAAATCACCAGTGTGGTTTTTGTGCCGTAGGTAAGAACGGTTCTTGCTAGAAGCCCGTAGCAGCCACATAAAACTTGCAACAAAAAAGTAGAGGACGTCTAACTTGTTTTTGGAGGGCATGCTTGTGATGTGACATGTATTGGAGATATGCTCTAGAGGAAATCATGTATGATGATATTTCCTATGTGTTTATGAATAAAGATAGTACTTGGAAACTATCAATGATGTGTATTAGCAAGTACATGACTTGTTTGTGAGACTATGCATTGTATGATGACTGACCTAAAAGATCCCTAGTCGAAAGGGCTATGTGGACGCGCAACCGACTAGACTAGCATATGACACGGTCGATGGCTTGGTCTCA
Source organism: Triticum aestivum (assembly GCF_018294505.1). Taxonomy (NCBI): domain Eukaryota; kingdom Viridiplantae; phylum Streptophyta; class Magnoliopsida; order Poales; family Poaceae; genus Triticum; species Triticum aestivum. The sequence goes on along the minus strand of NC_057801.1, from coordinate 42,421,898 downwards.
CTAGACATGGAGCATTAGATGCTAACCGGATAATATGGACTCGGAAGTATCGTCGGATTCGACATAGTCGGATCCGAGTCGAGATAAGGTCCGATCGGACAGACCCAACTATGAGACGTAGCGATATGTCATCTGTAAGTCTCTAGTACAACATATGTTCTATGTCCTAAGACCTGAGCTGACACATGTACTCGGGATGGTGACATACCTGCTTTGGGCCGACCAAACGCTACTCCGTGACTGGGTAGTTACAAAGGTAGGTTTCGGGCTTGTCCCTCCGATCAGGAGAGATATACTCTGGGACCCTCGTGTTATCCGACCAAGAGAAGCCTGGCCATGCTAAAAGGATTATGAGATAATCCGGATAGTGGTCGGCATCACTGGAACGAGAAAGAGGTCGGACTAGCACAAGGATGACAATCTCGCCTTGAGCCCGACAACATATATCGTGTGGGAAAGGGAACAGAAGTGTGACATGTTGTACAGGTTTGCCTAACCAGCTTCATAATTTGCTTGGTGTTCGGCATGCCTTGCTACAGGCTGCTACCAACCGTGCAGTTCGGAGGTGATCCAAACTGCGACCAAGCTGACTTGAACCTAAGGGGTCGCGCACTTAAGGGAAGGAACCTACGAGGTAGGATCCGAGGACACTGGTCGGATGTGATCCGAGTTGTATTTGGATTGTGTCCGAGTAGACTTGTGGGCTTTAGGGTCCGTGCGAGGCCCAAGTGTTGAGCCCGCGATGGACGGCTATATAAAGTGGAGGTGCGGCACACTCATGCGATTGATCGCTTCGGCGCTATCACTAGGGTTTGCATGTGTTGCGAATAGCCACCTCCACTCGCTGTTGGTTGTGTGATCGGACCTAGCAATCTGCCGCACGACATTCCTCCTGCACGCACGAATACCGTTAGAGGCAGTGCACTTGTGCCGCTCCGGTGAACCTGTTTGCAGGATCCGATTGGCTACGTGGGAGGCTGGCAAGGAGGAGACGACTCCAAGAATGCGAGGCGACTCCGGGAACGCTCTGCCTAAACTCTACTTCCACTGCATGGCACTGCGCGTCTAGTGGTAACGATCTGTGATCCATCTCCCGTAGCATGTTCCTGGTTGTTCTGCGTGTAGGAAAATTTTAATTTGCAGTCGACACACCCTATCGTAGATCCCAACAATATGGTCAAGACATGATGTGATATACGTTATTGTATGAGATGATCATGTTTTGTAAAAGGTTATTGATAACTGGCAGGAGCCTTATGGTTGTCACTTTATTGTATGAAATGCAAACGTCATGTAATTGCTTTACTTTATCACTATGCGTTAGCGATAGTTGTAGAAGCAATAGTTGGCAAGACGACCACGACCCTACGATGGAGATCAAGGTGTCAAGCTGGTGACAATGGAGATCATGACGATGCTCTGGAGATGGAGATCAAAAGCACAAGATGATGATGGCCATATCATGTCACATATTTTGATTGCATGTGATGTTTATCTTATTTTGCTTAGTACAACGGTAGCATTATAATATGATCCCTTAACTAAATTTCAAGGTATAAGTGTTCTCCCTGAGTATGCACCGTTGCGACAGTTCTTCGTGCTGAGACACCACGTGATGATCGAGTGTGATAGGTTCTATGTTCACATACAATGGGTGCAAGACAGTTTTGCACATGCGGAATACTCAGGTCAAATTTGACGAGCCTTGCATGTAGAGACATGGCCTCGGAACACTGGAGACCGAAAGGTCGAATGTTGATCATATAGTAGATCTGATCAACATAGAGATGTTCACCATTGATGACTACCCCATCTCACGCGATGATCAGACATGGATTAGTTGATTTGGATCACGTAGCATTTAGATGACTTGAGGGATGTCTATCTAAGTGGGAGTTCTTAAGTAATTTGATTAATTGAACTTCAATTTATCATGAACTTAGTCCAGATAGTATTTGCAAATTATGTTGTAGATCAATAGCTCGCATTGTAGCTCCCCTATGTTTTTTGATATGTTCCTAGAGAAAACTAAGTTGAAAGATGATAGTAGCAATGATGCGGACTGGGTCCGTGATCTGAGGATTATCCTCATTGCTGCACAGGAAAATTATGTCCTTAATGCACCGCTACGTGTTGGTCACATGGCGATGTGAACAATGGGTGTTAATCACAAGACAATATGAACTATTGGTGTTAAATCACATGGCGATGTGAACTAGATTATTGACTCTAGTGCAAGTGGAAGACTGAAGGAAATATGGCCTGGCCCACCACCATTGGCCCCGGTTGGTGGGACGAACCGGGACCAAAGGCAGCCCATTAGTCCCGGTTGGTGGGATGAACCGGGACTAAAGGCCCTTACGAACCGGGACTATTAGGTGTTTTTCTACTAGTGGGTGTCTTCCGCTGACAGTTGCAACTCTCGATGTGGCATGTCTCTGCCTTGCCCTCCCCCGCCCCCCCACAAAACGGGACAACCTCCAGTTCGGCCAGGTCTTGCCCCTCGCCTCCTCTGCTGCTCTCAAATAAAAATCCCTTCACCTAGAGTAATGATAAATCTAAAGGTAAAGAACACATAACATGAAGGAAATATGCTCTAGAAGCAATAATAAAGTTGTTATTTTATATTTCCTTATTTCATGATAAATGTTTATTTTTAATGCTAGAGTTGTAGTAACCGGAAACTTGATACATGTGTGGATACATAGACAAAATATTGTGTCCCTAGTAAGCCTCTAATAACATGTGTTGTCATTCGATCAAAGATGCATTACAGAATATGTATTAAGTTTCTTAACCATAGACATGTGTTGTCATTTGATAAACGAGATCACATAGACAAAATACATTTCGTTGATCAAAGATGGTTAAGTTTCCTAACCATAGACATGTGTTGTCATTAGATAAACAAGATCATATCATTAGGAGAATGATGTGATGGACAAGACCCACCTGTTAGCTTAGCATAATGATCGTTAAGTTTTATTGCTATTGCTTTCTTCATGTGAAATACACATTCCTTCGACTATGAGATTATGCAACTCCCGGATACTGGAGGAATGCCTTTTGTGCTATCAAACGTCACAACGTAACTCAGTGATTATAAAGATGCTCTACAGGTATCTCCGACGGTGTTTGTTGGGTTCGCATAGATCGAGATTAGGATTTGGAACTCTGAGTATCGGAGAGGTATCTCTGGGCCCTCTTTCTAATGCACACCATAAGAAGCCTTGCAAGCAAAGTGACTAATGAGTAAGTTGCAGGATGATGCATTACGGAATGAGTAAAGAGATTTGCCGGTAATGAGATTGAACTAGGTGTGAAGATACCAACGATCGAATCTTGGCCAAGTAACATACCGATGACAAAGGGAATAACGTATGTTGTCATAACAGTTCGACCGATAAAGATCTTAGTAGAATATGTGGGAGACAATATGAGCATTCAGGTTTCGCTATTGGTTATTGACCGGAGAGGTGTCTCGGTCATGTCTACATAGTTCTCGAACCCGTAGGGTCCGCACGCTTAATGTTCGATGACGATTTTGTATTATATGAGTTATGTGATTTGGTGACCGAATGTTGTTCTGAGTCCCGGATGAGATCACGAACATGATGAGGAGTCTCGCAATGCTCGAGAGTTAAAGATTGTTATATAGGACGATAGTATTCAGACACCAGAAGTGTTCCGGAGGGTACCAGGTACATATCGGGTCACCGAAAGGGGTTTCGGGCACCCCCCCGGCAAAGATGTGGTCCTAATGGGCCAAGAGGGGAAACGTAGAAGCCAGCAGGGGCTGCTGCGCCCCCCGTATAGGCCGAATCATAGGAGGAAGGAAAGAGGGGAAGAGAGAAGGAAGGGGAGGTATTCGGCCTCCCCATTCCTTCCCTCATCTCTCCTCCTTCGTCCACCCTTCGGAAAATATGGTAGGGGGCGAATTGGACTAGGCCCCCAAGTAGGATTCCTCTTAATTGGGGCGCCCCAAGGCTATTTCCTCACCCTCCCACCTATATACGTTGGGTGGGGGCGCCTAGAAGACACACCAACAATTGTTAGCCGTGTGCGGCGCCCCCTCCACAGTTTACGCCTTCGGTCATATTCTCGTAGTGCTTAGGCGAAGCCCTACGCGGATCACTTCACCATCACCATCACCACACCATCGTGCTGACAGAACTCATCTACTTCCACGACACTCTGCTGGATCAAGAGTTCGAGGAACGTCATGGAGCTAAACGTTTGCATAACTCGAAGGTGCCGTACGTTCGGTGCTTGATTGGTCGGAACGAGAAGAAGTTCGACTACATGAACCGCGTTCTCAAACGCTTCCACTTTTGGTCTACGAGGGTACATGGACACAATCTCCCCTTCTTGTTGCTATGTATCTCCTAGATAGATCTTGCGTGAGCGTAGGAAATTTTATGAAATTGCATGCTACGTTCCCCAACATAACATTTGAGCATATATTGCCAAATTGTATAGCTACAATAGTCAGAAAGACGTGACACCAAAAAGCTAAAGGAACTACATCTCCAAATAAATCTAGAGGAACTAAAGCACAACTACCCATTGCTGCAACATAGAAATTCGAGATATAAACATATTATTCTTTGGGTGGAATATTACTCAAAGCGGCAATATGCAAAAGTATATAAAAAAACACAGGGATCATTTGCAATGACAATGTTACTGATTAGAGAGATTATTTATACTGCAAATGGATAACTAATATTAATTATTGGAAGAAGCAAATGCCAGCATAGGGAAAGGACACATGTCAAAACTGCTTCCCTCACCAGCAAATAAATGTGCACAAGAAAGAGACTAACCGAAGCATGTAGCACTATTGTTGAGAAGTTATGATTTTGTGAGTGAGACATAAACCAGCTCTTGGCCTGATGTGGAGTTGACAAATAGAAAACCTTCTTTTGAGATAGAAGTATCCAATCCTGCTGACTCCTCTACTCTTGGCCTGCCATGCTAGTTGTGGTTCATTTGTAGTAACCTGAATCAGTTGTGTCAACTATTTATTTCCCAATTAATTACACAAACTTAGAGCTAATTTTAGTATAAACTAAGCTAAAGTTGGTAGTACGATAAAATGTTAGAAACATGGGTTGTCCACATCAGTAACTCTTCCAAAAAACTCACTATGATCATGGACTTTTTATCCTTCACTTAGACAATCTTATATGTTCGAGTTAATTGCAGAGAAGTACCACAATTGGGGCATCACATGCAGATTGGTACCACGATTGCTATTTTTTGCGTGTCAGTACCAACATTGCTCCAGGTTTTTGCAAATAAGGCTAAAACCTTGTTTTACACGTATTGAAGCTATATCCGACAACTTGGGCCCACCCGTCAGGTGCCACGCTGGCCAATCGGCGCGTGCCCACGCGCTGACTAGGAGGAGCCGCTGCTCTCCAAACCTGGCCAGGTCGCACCGTCTCATCCCCAACCGCACCATTCCCGTCCCCTCCCTCCTCCTCGCTCGTTCCGTCCATCGCTGCTGCCCACTTTCTTCCCGACTACTGGCCGCCGCACCACGCCTCCGATGCCATGGTTTTGGAGGACGAAAGCAACGATGACCAGTCTAGCCTACCCTACATGCACTCTTCCTCCTCCAGCGACAGGCTTAACCAGGTCAGTACAGTTGAGTTAGGTTTAGGGTTTCAGATTTGGGGTTTCTTGATTTGGTTGATTTAGCTGGGTTTTGATTTGTCCATTGCCCTTGTACGAGCTTCTGCAGGTCCCATTCAGCCTTGAAGATCCGCATTACAAGGGGCTTGACCTGGATCTGATAACCCCATGTCAGAAGCACAACATGGCATCAGAGAGGCTTGTTGCCTTTGAAGGAACAGACACAGGTAGAATGTATTGTTGAAGCTGTGGGCAATGGTTGAAGATGCCAAAAGTGCTATGGTCAATGATAATCTTGAAAGTGCTTTAGCTATTCATAATCTGACAGAATAGAAGAACAAGCTAGAGGCCAACTATGACAAGTTAGTCCAAGATGTGCATGAACTTATGAATTTCCAGGAGGAAAGGGTGATTGATTTCAATTATATGCAGTCTAATATTACATATCATTAGGAGGTCAGAAAATAATTGATTGTTGATATGAAGGCACAAATGGCAACTGAGATGGCAAAGAAAGATGCAGAGACCCAGATGCTTACTCAGAAGTATGAACTACTGGTTAACCTGACAACAACACAAGCAACTATCATTCATAACTTGAGGTTGAACAATATGAAAGAGAAGCAAGTGCCGAGTGAAGCTAGGATGAATTTGGAGCTGAAGAATACAGAGCTAACAAAGTGTCAGGAGAAGCTCACCCAATAGAAGCTAGAGTTGAAGCTTCAGGTTGTTGATCTGCTTAAGAGAAAGGAAAAGCATATTGAAGAGAAGTGCAAGTTAGAGCTTCAAAATGCTGAGCTCATGATGGGAAATGAGAAGCTGAAGGAGAGGTTCAAGGGGATTTAGGCCATCTTGGAGAAGTGATGAAGATGAAAATGAGATTAGTGGCATTGTTGACCTTTTGGGAATGATGGTTGTGTAATGACCTAGCATCTAGGAACTATGGTTGTGTACTGTATGCCTGTACTAATTGTGAACTATGGCTGCGTATGTATGTAGTAGTTATGCTATTCATCCTTTTGTGAGAAAAGGATGAACTATGCATTTGAAACCAAACTCATCTATGTATTGTGAACAATGGTTATGTATGCCTATAATTAGTTGAACTCCAGTAACTAATCTATGCTATGATTGCTAGACATGGATCAATTTCTTATTTTATAGTTTATAGTGGCATGTCTGGCAAATTTTATATGATTGCTACAAGTTGCTGATGCATATGTTGTTGGATACAGAAGAGCATACAAAAGCAATATCATTAAGGCAAGAACTAAACTTGGCTGATCCATTACACTGATCCATTACACTGATCCATTAAGTCAACAACTTCATTGATCCATTGCACATTAAGCAAGAGCATACAAAAGACAACTTGGCTTCAACTAAGGCAAGAACTTAACTTGGCTGCAACTTAACTTGTCAAGTACTAATTGAACTAAACCAGACAGTACATTGGATTTGGATTGGCTGCAACTAAACCAACTAACTTAAGATCTTGCCTACAACTAAGCCAAGCACAAATATAGTGAAAAGAAACAACACTTTATGAAATTTGGCCCTAATCCCAGCTATCTGTTCATTCTTCTCTCCCAGTTGAGCTTGCAGAGACAAAAACATGGCCTCCCTTGTGCCTTGATCTTCACTGGGACCTGGCATTGCAAAAATGATCTTTAGCTGGAGCATTTGATGTTGCACCTTTAAGCGTCCAAACTTCATCACGCAGATCCACAATGAGCTCACTCCAAAATGTCGGCAATGGATCATCATGCCAGTCCACAAATCCACATCCACAATGCTATTAAGATGCACAATTTTTTTCAAATATATATCATTTGACAGAAGAAAAAGGAAGAAAAACATGCCAAAACAGATTCTCGCCATAGCATCCACGCAGCTATAGTACCTCCTACTAGGGTTGAGCCTGCTCCAGGAGATCCATCTTGGCGCCTTCCTCAAAGGCTTGAAGTGGCACATCACTGGAGGCTCGTACGCCATTGGGTTCTCGCGGTAGGACAACAGCGAGCACGACTCCTCCCCCCTCCTTCCTGCAGCTCGACGAAATCCGAGAGCGGACCCTGCATTGGACAGCCACGACATCTCCCTCTCTGGCGTCGGCCCCAGTCACCGCCTCCATGATCAGATCTCTCCTCCGTTGTGCTCTGTGCATGGACGAACCCTAGTTTCGCTCTGAATTGATACACTTGTGCTGTCCCATTAGTAGTAGGAGGTATTGGTCCCACCAGTCATAATCCCCAAAAGTGGTACTGCTTGTGCATGTGATGCCCTAATGTAGGTACGGACATGTAACAAGTAATACCAGTCTTGGTAGTAACATGCAACTAGTACTCCCAAATTTGGTACTGATTTGCATTAACTATACTGGATTGTACCAAACCTAAGAGCATCGTTTTGTAGCAGTAAGCAAGACAGGCAAACTTGATAGCTTTATATAATTATCAACATAATCATGAACATATGCACCCACATATGCACCAACTAGAGTAATCCATCAACTTGAGCATCATTTTGTAGCATTACATAATCATCAACAGCAAGATAGGCAAACTTTGTAGCATTACATAATCATCAACATATGCATCCACTTATGCATCAACTAGAGTAATCCATCAACTTGAGCATCATGTTGTAGCATTACAACATTCAAGCATGAACCAAAATAACACAACATCAGTTCAACATTACATGGCACGTCTTCCTCTGCTAGCAGTGAAGTAGGACATCCAGCCAGTGTGTGTACCATCAGTAGGAATATCAGCATAAGTGGAGGCAGCATATTGCCTGGGGGCAGTGAATGGCCTTGGAGCACCTCTTCTAGCTCCTCTGCCATATCCTCCTCTGCCAGCTGCTCCTCTTCTAGCTCCTCCTCTGCCAACGCCTCCTCTTCCAACTCCTCTACCAGCTCCTCCTCTTCCAGATGGTGGAGGTGTAGTAGTAGTTGCAGCATCTCCTCCTTGTCTTGATGGTGGTGTAGGAGCAGAAGCAACAACTCTTGCCTGTCTTGTTGTTGCTGTAGGAGAAGGACCAGCAGCTCTTGGCTGTGAGTTGCTTGGAGTAGCCTTGCAAAGAAAAGTAAAACAATTAACGATACTAGAAAGAATTGTACAAGAAAGGAAACATTAGTATATTTCAAGGTGCAAAATTATTAACACATGTTTATTCTTCCTCAAAGCAAGCTCGGGCTTCAACTGTTTAAGATAGTTTGTGTACCTATGCCCTTGGATACCACAATTGCCACATGTTACGGTCCCCGTTCTTGATGTGTCTTTTGGCTTTGGTACTTCAAATTTTCCCTTGATCCTCTTTTATTTCTTTCTTCCTCTCTTGATTTTGAATGTAGGTGGTTATGTCTAGAACAGGGGTGTAACGCCCCGGAATTGATGCGCCAGGTGTCTGCCAGTTATCCGCCTTCTTTGCCATGTCATTTGCTTGCGTGTTGCATTTTGTCATGTCATCATGTGCATTTCATTTTGCATACGTGTTCGTCTCATGCATCCGAGCCTTTTCCCCGTTGTCCGTTTTGCAATCCGGCGCTCCTATGTCCTCCGGCGTCCCCTTCTTGCCTCTCTTCGTGAGCGGGTGTTAAACTTTCTCGGAATGGCCCGAGGTTTGCCAAGCGGCCTTGGTATAGCACCGGTAGACCGCCTGTCAAGTTTCGTGCCATTTGGAGGTCGTTTGACACTCCAACGGTTAACCGCGTAGCCCAAAACCCCCATTTCTCTTTGCAGCCCAACACCCCTCCAAAGTGGCCCAAAGCCCTTCTAACTCCCATCCATGCTCTCGGTCGTTCGATCATGATCATGTGGGCGAAAATCGTGCCTCATTTGGACTCTCCTAGCTCCCTCTACCTATAAATATGTGCCTCCCGTCCAACTTCGCGGATGAATTCGCAGACGAAACCCTAGACATTTCCCCTCCGCGCCGCGCCGGACATGTCCAACCTGGCCGGACGCATCTCCGCCGCCGCCCGCAGCCTATGGAGCACCGCCACGTGGCTCCCCGCGCCGTCCCCGCCGCCACGGCCCGGAGAGCCCGGATCGGGCCCTCCCGGCCCATCTCCCCGCGCCCGCGCCCGGATCTCTCCCGCCGCCGCCCGGTTCGTTCTCC
>NC_057801.1:42403611-42411659 GCF_018294505.1 Triticum aestivum | reverse complement strand
CCCTCGCCGGCGACCGCCGGCTCCCTGCGCGGCACCTCGTCCCACGCCGCCGGTTCCTCCCGAGCTCGGCTTGCGCCGTGCCCGCCTTGCCGCCCTCAAGCTCTGCCCCTGCCGTCGCCAGCCAGATCCGGCCTCCGGCCGACCGGATCTGGCTTCCCGCGCCGCCGCCCGCCATCCCCGGCTTGCTGCGTCGCCGGTGCCGCACTAGGCGCCGCCGCCGCCGCCCTGCTATGGCCTCGGTCGGCCTCGTCCGCCAGGACGACGAGGGCCGCCTGGGCGCCTCCCTCTCGCGCCGCATGGGCCTCCCCGTGGGCCGTGACCTAGTGCGCCGGCCTCCAAAGGCCCAACCCGACCACCTCGACCGGCCTGCTAGGCCCTTGGTGAGCAGAGCACCTATCTTTCGCTCGTGCGCGGTTTAACTATATTACGCTCACCCTGTTTTTTTCTTCGAAAAACTGCTAAGTCCCGTATATTTTGACATAGTCATGCCATGTTCATCGCATCGTATCTCTGCATCCGTAGCTCCGTTTCGTTCGTGTAATATGTCAAATTGTTCGTCTCAATGAGTAGATCATTTCTTTCCATTGCATCATATTCATTTGAGCTCATCTTGATGCCTGAATCATCGTTGCAAGAGTGCTTCATGATGTTGTCTGCTGTCTGTTAACAGAACGAGCTCTTTTGTCATTTTTGCCATGATTGATGTGTGCATCCTATGAGGGTGATGTCTATATGTGTTTTGAACTATGCCATGTCTTCTTTACAGAGGTGCTTACCATGTATTTTTGTGATCAATGTGGTGACTAGCACAAGCATGCAAACTAGGCATCGTGATGTTGCTGATTTTAGACCCTGTTCTGCTCTTATTTTGATGCCATGTAAACTTGATGCTAGAGAGAGATCCATGCATATTTTGAGATACTTCAGTAAGGGTGTTTTGAACATATGGTTGTCCTCTATCCATTCATGCCCCTGTTTGTAATTATGGAGTAGTCTAGCATGTCATTTTCGTGCTCTACTTTTGCTTCAAAATGTTTCCTGGCAGATTGTTTACATGTCATTCAATTTTGCCAAGGTTGTTGTAGTTGATCCTTGCATGCTAGGAACTTGTTCTTGCCTTGATTTGTTTCATAAACATGTCTTCTTGATTATGCTATGCTTATCTTGTCATGCAACGACTTGTGGTGAGTGAATCGAGCTTGTCAAGTAGGGTACTCGCTGTTGCTGTTTTGCTAGGCTGAATCTGTTATTTCGTGATGCTATATAAACATGTTGCTACTAGTCATTCCATGCATAATCTGGAGATGTCCACTAAATATGTTTTGTTCTACATGTCATTCTCTATCCATCCATGCCCCTGGTTGCATTTATAGGTTGCTTTAGCTTGTTCATATCTTGCTTCAAATTTGCTTGATAATATTGCTGTCGGCCTGTTAACATTAAGTTCAGTTGTTGCCATGATTGTTTCTAGTGTTCCATTGACCCTATGGACTTTCCCTTGCCATGCTTAGCTTCACAAACATGCATTCTTACTGTTGGTTGCCTTGCCATGCCATGTATTGCTCTGTAGTGAGTTGCACAAACTCATTTACATGCCTTCATAATTCTGCTTCTGCCATGTATGAATCTGTAATATAACTTGCTATGTTTACGTGGGTGCCATCATATTTTCTGATCCTTTTTGGCTCATGCTCAGTAAGGGACTTTTGATCTATGCATTTAGTAGATTCATGCCATGCCTTTGTTTGCCATGATAATTTCCTGTAACATGTTGTTTGATAGCTCTAAACATTGCAACCTGATGTTATTTTCTGCAAAGTCTGAACTGTTATTACTTGCAATCTTGCCATGTGTGTTTGAGCATGTTCTAGTGATTTCTAGAGATAGCTCAGTGTTCATGTTTTGTTGTGCTTTACCTGTACATCATCTCCATGCCTTTTGTTATCATGTTGGGGTGCTGTAGCATGTTGTTTCGATGCTTGCAATATGCCTAGTTGCTGTTTTGGACAGCTTGTCCTTTAAACTTGTATAGTGTTTGTGTGTTGAACCGTTGCTCCGTTTTGAGTGTGCTATATATGAAACTTGCTTGTTTTTGCATGTAGTTTCATATTATCATGTTGCATACTTGTTTTGAGGTGTTTTCTTGATGTTTGGGTGCATTTTGCATCAATGCCATGTCTAACTTGTTTTGCTCATATCTTCTAGGCCGTAGCTCCAAACTAAATGAACTTCATATGTAACTTGACTAGAATCTCGTGTAGATCATCTTTGTGCATCTTAACTTGCTGTTTAACAATTTGAACATAAGGTTTATTCAGATATGGACCAACTTCGAAATATGCATACGAGGACTTACCGGAATTGTTATATGTTATTCCCGGCCTCATTTAAACTTGCCTTGAAGTGTTGCTCTTGTTTGCCTCATCTCTTGCCATGAGTAGCTTCATGTAGCTTTGCCATGCATCATGCTTGTTGTGCATCATGCCTTGTTTATGTGTGGTGTGTTTACTATGTTGTGTGCTTCTTTTTGATAGTTCCTGTTTCGTTGCGATCGTGAGGATTCGTTCGTCTATGGTTGGTTCGGCTTCATCCGTTCGTCTTTTTCATGGATTCGTTCTTCTTCCTTGCGGGATTTCAGGCAAGATGACCGCTACCCTGGATCTCACTACTATCATTTCTATGCTAGTTGCATCGTTCTATCTGTTTGCTGCGTTACCTATCTTTTGCTCTTCAAGCCTCCCAAATTGCCATGAACCTCTAACCTTTGACACCTTTCCTATGCAAACCGTTGCTTGGATAACTTACCGCTTTTGCTTAGCCCTCTTATAGCGTTGCTACTTGCAGGTGAAGTTGAAGATTGCTCCATGGTGGACAGGATTTTGGTTGGGATATCACAATATCTCTTATATTATTAATGCATCTATATACTTGGTAAAGGGTGGAAGACTCGGCCTTTTGCCTGGTGTTTTGTTCCACTCTTGCCGCCCTAGTTTCCGCCATACCGGTGTTATGTTCCTGGATTTTGCGTTCCTTACGCGGTCGGGTGATTTATGGGACCCCCTCGACAGTTCGCTTTGAATAAAACTCCTCCAGCAAGGCCCAACCTTGGTTTTACCATTTGCCTCACCTAGCCCTTTTTCCCTTGGGAGTCGCGCATCCCGAGGGTCATCTTTATTATAGCCCCCCGGGCCAGTGCTTGTCTAAGTGTTGGTCCGAACCAGAGCCACTTGCAGCGCCACCTCGGGGAAACTTGAGGTATGGTTTTAGTTGTACGTAGTGTTCATCCGGTGTTTCCCTGAGAACGAGATATGTGCAGCTCCTATCGGGATTGTCGGCGCATCGGGCGGTCTTGCTGGTCTTGTTTTACCATTGTCGAAATGTCTTGTAAACCAGGATTCCGAGTCTGATCGGGTCTTCCTGGGAGAAGGTATATCCTTCATTGATCGCGAGAGCTTATCATGGGCTAAGTTGGGACACCCCTGCAGGGTATAATCTGTCGAAAGCCGTGCCTGCGGTTATAGGTAGATGGGAATTTGTTAATGTCCGGTTGTAGATAACTTGACACCAGATCCGAGTTAAAATGCATCAACCCTATGTGTAGCCGTGATGGTCTCTTTTCGGCGGAGTTCGGGAAGTGAACACGGTCTTTGGGTTATGTTTGACATAAGTAGGAGTTCAGGATCACTTCTTGATCATTGCTAGCTTCACGACCGTTCCTTTTGCTCTCTTCTCGCTCTTATTTGCATATGTTAGCCACCATATTTGCTTAGCCGCTGCTGCAACCTCACCACTTTACCCCTTCCTTTCCCTTTAAGCTTTGCTAGTCTTGATACCCATGGTAATGGGATTGCTGAGTCCTCGTGGCTCACAGATTACTACAACAACAGTTGCAGGTACAGGTTTATGCGATGATCATGACGCGAGAGCGATGCTTGCTTGCGTTGAGTTCTTCTTCTGCTTCTTCTTCGATCAGGGAATAGGTTCCAGGTCGGCAGCCTGGGCTAGCAGGGTGGATCTTGTTTGAGTTTCTGTTTGTGTTTCATCCGTAGTCGGATGATGCTCTTATGTATTGTGATGTTGTATTCGTGTGGCATTGTATACCTTTTGCATGTATCCCCATCTATTATGTAATGTTGATGTAATGATATCCACCTTGCAAAAGCGTTTCAATATGCGGGTCTATCCTTGGTGGGACCTTCGAGTTTCTTTTGGATAGGGTCGCATATTGGGCGTGACAAGTTGGTATCAGAGCCTCGACCGACCTTAGGAGCCCCCTTGATTGATCGTGTAGTTTGGCCGTTGTTGAGTCTAGAATAAACTGTTTTTCGGAGTCTAGTTATATCGGAGAGTAGGAATTCTTTTTACTCCTCAGCCCCTTCGCCGCTCTAGTAAGGAATCTTGACATAGGTGTTTTGAATTACTCCTCTTCCCCTTAGGATCACGCAGTTGGTTTTCCGGTAGTTGTTCCTCAACTCTTTTGATCCGGTGCATTTCTCGTCAAGTTGACTCGAACCTCTTCATCTTTGCCAAGTTCAATCCTCAGTTGTTTTCTTTTCCCACCCGCCCTCCCTTCTTCTTCTCGGAACCAGAGTCCGTAATCGAGTATGCATCCTACTCGTGTGAAGCCTTTGCTTTCTTTCAACCTGTGTCTTCTCTTCAAGTTACTCGTCGGTTTCCCCTTCCAAGTTGCCTTTGTTTTCCCGCCCTCCCACCCTTTTCTTCCCGGAGTCTGACTCTCTCTCGACCATCTATCTCATTCGTGCGGAACCTCTTCAGTCTTTCGTCAATTGTTTCAACCGGTGTATTCTCGTCTCGGTGGACATTCTTCATCTCTTTTCTTCTCCGGTGGACTCAAGTCAAGTTTTTCGGGTGATCATATTCTTTTCCTTCGATCAAGTGTTTTCCCTGCTCGTTCACCTCTCGCTAGTTTATCCTTCCGGAGTGCTCAATACTTATCAGGAGATTCATCTGTGTTCCAATTAATTCGAGGTTGTCACCTCATTCAAATATTTCAATTGTTTCGGTGCATCATCTACCTCTTCAACATCCCGTTCCTACGGTGTTATCTCTTCAGTGGGCCCTAACCCACAGGTCTTTTTCCCAGGATCTTACCTGGCTCTTCTAATTTCTCGGAGCTATTCCCAATTCTTTTCAAAGTGTGACGTAAGAATGGATTTCATCAGTCACGTGCTTTTCCAAGATCGTTTTCAAACTCTTTTCATTGTTGGCTCAACCACTTCACTTGTCATTCTACCGGAGTATCTCAGTAATTTCGGTGGTGTTTCTCGTCGTCTTTCTCAACTTTGAAGATCGAAGAAGAGTTTTCCTTTAAATCTTGTTCGTTCTCTCGACGATTCGTGGTTCTAGCTTCATGTTATCCTCTCGAATTATTCCATTCGTCAGATATTCTTTTCTTACCATCCGGAGTATGTCAGAAGTTGTTTTTTCCGTTTCTTTTCACCGGAGGCCATCGTTCCCGAAGAATTCTTTGTTCTCACATTTCAGCTACCGTTCTATAATTATCCCGGCGTATCTGTCAAGTCTTTTTTATCAGCTCATTGTCTCTTTGTTCTTTTGCATATAAATCCCCTCTAGCATAATTGTTCTTCTAATTCTCCCGGTGATTCATCCTCTTTCGTCAGTCATTTCCAAATTCTAACGGTGGCTCGTTCAAGAATCTTATTTCATCCTAGTGAGTAATCCATTCCTTCGGAGTTTGTTCATGATGAATAAATTCTAGTTCTAAGTGTTTTCATCTTTTCTTTCCCGGAGTTCAAATTTCCTCAGCCATCTCATCGGAAACCCCATCTATATCATCGCAAGGCTTTAATCTTATTCTTTCTTCCTTCAATTTTATTTCGCCATCCTTTCGCTACCGGAGTTCTTCAGGGTGGATCTTCATGATTTAATTCATTCTTCAAGTGTTCATCAAGATTCTTGTTGGCGGAGTTCAAGTATCTTTTCTTCTCGCGCCTCGAAGTGCAATTAATTCTCCGTATTCTTTTGAAGTGGAGTTTTGCATTCTTTCGTTCTTCTTAGCTATTCAATCATTCCTGTTTGCGGCTGGTTATCACCTCATAATTTCTGAGATGTTATCCATAAGTCCATGACAAGCTTATTCTTTCATTGTTGAATTTTCTCAACAACTCCATTCAATCTTTTCTTCTAAGGTTGCTTTCTATGTCATTCGTGGCACAAGTTGTCATTTTCTTCTCAGTTCTTTTCATTCCATTCTTTGAATTCCTCCGGAGGCATTGCATTGTTCATCTCATCAAGTGTCATTCCATCTTGTGAAGTTCATGTTCTATTCTTTCCTTGTTCAGTCAGAGTGCTGCCTAAATCTTTTCAGTCTTATTCGTTTCTTATCTCGTTCTAATCGGAGTGGTTTCATAGTCTATATGATTTAGTGAGCTTTCGATTCTCGTCATTCTCGTCGTTCCTCTCTTCTCCTCGAGTGCTCTCGATTCTTTTCTTATTCTCTTGAGTTCTAGCTTCACCTCATCCCTTTTCCATTCCGTCTCGGTCCTAAGATCTCGGGACGAGATCTCTTGTTAGTGGAGGAGTGTTGTAACGCCCCGGATTCGATGCGCCAGGTGTCTGCCAGTTATTCGCCTTCATTGCCATGTCATTTGCTTGCGTGTTGCATTTTGTCATGTCATCATGTGCATTTCATTTTGTATACGTGTTCGTCTCATGCATCCGAGCCTTTTCCCCGTTGTCCGTTTTGCAATCCGGCGCTCCTATGTCCTCCGGCGTCCCCTTCTTGCCTCTCTTCGTGAGCGGGTGTTAAAATTTCTCGGAATGGCCCGAGGTTTGCCAAGCGGCCTTGGTATAGCACCGGTAGACCGCCTGTCAAGTTTCGTGCCATTTGGAGGTCGTTTGATACTCCAACGGTTAACCGCGTAGCCCGAAACCCCCCTTTCTCTTTGCAGCCCAACACCCCTCCAAAGTGGCCCAAAACCCATCTAACTCCCCTCCATGCTCTCGGTCGTTCGATCATGATCGTGTGGGTGAAAACCGTGCATTATTTGGACTCTCCTAGCTCCCTCTACCTATAAATATGTGCCTCCTGTCCAAATTCGCGGATGAATTCGCAGATGAAACCCTAGATATTTCCCCTCCGCGCCGCGCCGGACATGTCCAACCCGGCCGGACGCATCTCCACCACCGCCCGTAGCCTATGGCGCGCCTCCACGTGGCTCCCCACGCCGTCCCCGCCGCCGCGGCCCGAGAGCCCGGATCGGGCCCTCCCGGCCCATCTCCCCACGCCCGCGCCCGGATCTCTCCCGCCGCCGCCCGGTTCGTGCTCCGCCGCCGGGCGCCCGTCCGCCGCCCGTGCCCCGTCCCTCGCCGGCGACCGCCGGCTCCCTCCGCGGCACCTCGTCCCGCGCCACCGGTTCCTCCCGAGCTCGGCTTGCCCCGTGCCCGCCTCGCTGCTGTCAAGCTCCGCCCCCGCCGTCGCCAGCCAGATCCGGCCTCCAGCCGGCCGGATTCGGCTTCCCGCGCCGCCGCCCGCCATCCCCAGCTTGTCGTGTCGCCGGTGCCGCCCTAGGCGCCGCCGCCGCCGCCCTGCCATGGCCTCGGTCGGCCTCGTCGGGCAGGACGACGAGGGCCGCCTGGGCACCTCCCTCTCGCGCCGCATGGGCCTCCTCGTGGGCCGTGACCCAGTGCGCCGGCCTCCAAAGGCCCAACCCGACCACCCCGACAGGCCTGCTAGGCCCTTGGTGAGCAGACCACCTATCTTTCGCCCTGCGCGGTTTATAACTATATTACGCTCACCCTATTTTTTTTCGAAAAACTGCCAAGTCCCGTATATTTTGACATAATCATGCCATGTTCATCGCATCGTATCTCTGCATCCGTAGCTCCGTTTCGTGCATGTAATATTTCAAATTGTTCGTCTCAATGAGTACATCATTTCATTCCATTGCATCATACACTACTAGAGAAACCTCTACTAATGGCGCACCTATTATGGCCATTAATGGCGCATCTGTGGTGCGCCACTAACAGCACGCCATTAGTAATTTTTACTAATGGCGCACCAG
>NC_057801.1:42402377-42402960 GCF_018294505.1 Triticum aestivum | reverse complement strand
GCAGAGGAGGAGAGAAGGGAAGATGAAATGAAGAGAGGAGGAGAGGACCAACCATATATACGGCATACTAATGGCGCACCGCGGGCAGGTGCGCCATTAGTAATTTTTTTTATTTTTTTTATTTATTTTGAATTTTGAAGGCGGGAAGATACTAATGGCGCACCATGGTCAGGTGCGCCATTAGTAATTTTTATTTTTATTTTTTTGACTTATTCTGAATTTTGAAGGAGGGAAGATACTAATGGCGCACCATGGGCAGGTGCGCCATTAGTAAGTTTGATTTTTTTTGATTTTTTTGCCTCTCTAGATCTTAAAAGCCCCGTATCTTTTTTTCTGTTAGGTTTTTGAGGATTTTGAAAATGTTAAATTTGGATGTAACTTTTCGAGTAGATGATTTTTCATATAAAAACTTTTTCATCCGAGTTAGTATGCAAAAGTTATGCCCATTTTTACAAATTCTCGCGAGATTTTGCAAATGAAGTCAAAATTCATATTTGCAAATTTTCCCAACAACTAGGCCACATATCACATGGGAAACTTTTTTTTTATTTTTTGACATTTTTATCATTTTGTTTTATTTTTT